>NW_026907169.1:0-92335 GCF_033978795.1 Nerophis ophidion | reverse complement strand
CTGTCATATTGAGTGTTACAGTATACAGTCATATTGAGTAATACCTCATTTTTGTATTTGCAAACCATAGAAAAACAACTGTATCTAGTAAAACTCACATGTATTCAATATCACAGGCATTTTTAGACACTTTGCACGTTTGGATTAGGAATTATGTTGGAATACATTTTTATTGCTTTATTCGCATCATCTCAGGATTCTAAGTACATTACTGTCAAATTGAGTAAAACATTACTTTTTGTTTTTGCAAACGGTACCAAATTTTTTTTTTCAGGAAAACTCTCAAAGATGCATTTCTTCAGGCATTATTAGACATATTGCATGTGTATTTTTGGAGTTATGTTTCATAAACTGACATTTTGAGTTTGACCAATATGAGGCCAGTAAAACCTGATTTTTGTATTTTTGAACCTTTCCAAAATACCTGATTCAGGTCAAACTCACATAAATTCAATATTACAGGCTTTTTTAGACAAATTTCATGTTTGGTTTTGGAGTTATGATTATAAACCTTTCATATTTAGGTTGACAGTCACACTGTTATATTGAATAAAAAAACTAACTTTTGTCTTTAGAAACCTTACAAAAGATCATTTTTCTAGTACTACTAACAAAAATACATATCTGTAGGCATTATTAGCCATTTTGCATGTGTTGTTTAGATTTTATGTTTGAATACATTTTTATTGCTTTTTTCGCATTATCTCAGGATTCTAAGAACATTATAGTCATATTGAGTAAAAAACTACTTTTTGCATTTGCAAGATTTAAAAAAGCATATGTTTCGAGTAAAACTCCCAAAGATGCATTATTTCAGGCATTATTAGCCATTTTCCATGTGTGGTGTAGGAGTTATGTTTAAATAACTGTCATATTGAGTGTTACAGTATACAGTCATATTGAGTAATACCTCATTTTTGTATTTGCAAACCATAGAAAAACAACTGTATCTAGTAAAACTCACATGTATTCAATATCACAGGCATTTTTAGACACTTTGCACGTTTGGATTAGGAATTATGTTGGAATACATTTTTATTGCTTTATTCGCATTATCTCAGGATTCTAAGTACATTACTGTCAAATTGAGTAAAACATTACTTTTTGTTTTTGCAAACGGTACCAAATGTTTTTTTTTCAGGAAAACTCTCAAAGATGCATTTCTTCAGGCATTATTAGACATATTGCATGTGTATTTTTGGAGTTATGTTTCATAAACTGACATTTTGAGTTTGACCAATATGAGGCCAGTAAAACCTGATTTTTGTATTTTTGAACCTTTCCAAAATACCTGATTCAGGTCAAACTCACATAAATTCAGTATTACAGGCTTTTTTAGACAAATTTCATGTTTGGTTTTGGAGTTATGATTATAAACCTTTCATATTTAGGTTGACAGTCACACTGTTACATTGAATAAAAAAACTAACTTGTGTCTTTAGAAACCTTACAAAAGATCATTTTTCTAGTACTACTAACAAATATACATATCTCTAGGCATTATTAGCCATTTTGCATGTGTTGTTTAGAAGTTATGTTTGAATACATTTTTATTGCTTTTTTCGCATTATCTCAGGATTCTAAGAACATTATAGTCATATTGATTAAAAAACTACTTTTTGCATTTGCAAGATTTAAAAAAGCATATGTTTCCAGTAAAACTCCCAAAGATGCATTATTTCAGGCATTATTAGCCATTTTCCATGTGTGGTGTAGGAGTTATGTTTAAATAACTGTCATATTGAGTGTTACAGTATACAGTCATATTGAGTAATACCTCATTTTTGTATTTGCAAACCATAGAAAAACAACTGTATCTAGTAAAACTCACATGTATTCAATATCACAGGCATTTTTAGACACTTTGCACGTTTGGATTAGGAATTATGTTGGAATACATTTTTATTGCTTTATTCGCATCATCTCAGGATTCTAAGTACATTACTGTCAAATTGAGTAAAACATTACTTTTTGTTTTTGCAAACGGTACCAATTTTTTTTTTTCAGGAAAACTCTCAAAGATGCATTTCTTCAGGCATTATTAGACATATTGCATGTGTATTTTTGGAGTTATGTTTCATAAACTGACATTTTGAGTTTGACCAATATGAGGCCAGTAAAACCTGATTTTTGTATTTTTGAACCTTTCCAAAATACCTGATTCAGGTCAAACTCACATAAATTCAGTATTACAGGCTTTTTTAGACAAATTTCATGTTTGGTTTTGGAGTTATGATTATAAACCTTTCATATTTAGGTTGACAGTCACACTGTTATATTGAATAAAAAAACTAACTTGTGTCTTTAGAAACCTTACAAAAGATCATTTTTCTAGTACTACTAACAAAAATACATATCTCTAGGCATTATTAGCCATTTTGCATGTGTTGTTTAGAAGTTATGTTTGAATACATTTTTATTGCTTTTTTCGCATTATCTCAGGATTCTAAGAACATTATAGTCATATTGAGTAAAAAACTACTTTTTGCATTTGCAAGATTTAAAAAAGCATATGTTTCGAGTAAAACTCCCAAAGATGCATTATTTCAGGCATTATTAGCCATTTTCCATGTGTGGTGTAGGAGTTGTGTTTAAATAACTGTCATATTGAGTGTTACAGTATACAGTCATATTGAGTAATACCTCATTTTTGTATTTGCAAACCATAGAAAAACAACTGTATCTAGTAAAACTCACATGTATTCAATATCACAGGCATTTTTAGACACTTTGCACGTTTGGATTAGGAATTATGTTGGAATACATTTTTATTGCTTTATTCGCATTATCTCAGGATTCTAAGTACATTACTGTCAAATTGAGTAAAACATTACTTTTTGTTTTTGCAAACGGTACCAAATTTTTTTTTTCAGGAAAACTCTCAAAGATGCATTTCTTCAGGCATTATTAGACATATTGCATGTGTATTTTGGGAGTTATGTTTCATAAACTGACATTTTGAGTTTGACCAATATGAGGCCAGTAAAACCTGTTTTTTGTATTTTTGAACCTTTCCAAAATACCTGATTCAGGTCAAACTCACATAAATTCAATATTACAGGCTTTTTTAGACAAATTTCATGTTTGCTTTTGGAGTTATGATTATAAACCTTTCATATTTAGGTTGACAGTCACACTGTTATATTGAATAAAAAAACAAACTTGTGTCTTTAGAAACCTTACAAAAGATCATTTTTCTAGTACTACTAACAAAAATACATGTCTCTAGGCATTATTAGCCATTTTGCATGTGTTGTTTAGAAGTTATGTTTGAATACATTTTTATTGCTTTTTTCGCATTATCTCAGGATTCTAAGAACATTATAGTCATATTGAGTAAAAAACTACTTTTTGCATTTGCAAGATTTAAAAAAGCATATTTTTCGAGTAAAACTCCCAAAGATGCATTATTTCAGGCATTATTAGCCATTTTCCATGTGTGGTGTAGGAGTTATGTTTAAATAACTCTCATATTGAGTGTTACAGTATACAGTCATATTGAGTAATACCTCATTTTTGTATTTGCAAACCATAGAAAAACAACTGTATCTAGTAAAACTCACATGTATTCAATATCACAGGAATTTTTAGACACTTTGCACGTTTGGATTAGGAATTATGTTGGAATACATTTTTATTGCTTTATTCGCATTATCTCAGGATTCTAAGTACATTACTGTCAAATTGAGTAAAACATTACTTTTTGTTTTTGCAAACGGTACCAAATGTTTTTTTTTTTTCAGGGAAACTCTCAAAGATGCATTTCTTCAGGCATTATTAGACATATTGCATGTGTATTTTTGGAGTTATGTTTCATAAACTGACATTTTGAGTTTGACCAATATGAGGCCAGTAAAACCTGATTTTTGTATTTTTGAACCTTTCCAAAATACCTGATTCAGGTCAAACTCACATAAATTCAATATTACAGGCTTTTTTAGACAAAGTTCATGTTTGGTTTTGGAGTTATGATTATAAACCTTTCATATTTAGGTTGACAGTCACACTGTTATATTGAATAAAAAAACTAACTTGTGTCTTTAGAAACCTTACAAAAGATCATTTTTCTAGTACTACTAACAAAAATACATATCTCTAGGCATTATTAGCCATTTTGCATGTGTTGTTTAGAAGTTATGTTTGAATACATTTTTATTGCTTTTTTCGCATTATCTCAGGATTCTAAGAACATTATAGTCATATTGATTAAAAAACTACTTTTTGCATTTGCAAGATTTAAAAAAGCATATGTTTCGAGTAAAACTCCCAAAGATGCATTATTTCAGGCAGTATTAGCCATTTTCCATGTGTGGTGTAGGAGTTATGTTTAAATAACTGTCATATTGAGTGTTACAGTATACAGTCATATTGAGTAATACCTCATTTTTGTATTTGCAAACCATAGAAAAACAACTGTATCTAGTAAAACTCACATGTATTCAATATCACAGGCATTTTTAGTCACTTTGCACGTTTGGATTAGGAATTATGTTGGAATACATTTTTATTGCTTTATTCGCATTATCTCAGGATTCTAAGTACATTACTGTCAAATTGAGTATAACATTACTTTTTGTTTTTGCAAACGGTACCAAATGTTTTTTTTTCAGGAAAACTCTCAAAGATGCATTTCTTCAGGCATTATTAGACATATTGCATGTGTATTTTGGGAGTTATGTTTCATAAACTGACATTTTGAGTTTGACCAATATGAGGCCAGTAAAACCTGTTTTTTGTATTTTTGAACCTTTCCAAAATACCTGATTCAGGTCAAACTCACATAAATTCAATATTACAGGCTTTTTTAGACAAATTTCATGTTTGGTTTTGGAGTTATGATTATAAACCTTTCATATTTAGGTTGACAGTCACACTGTTATATGGAATAAAAAAACTAACTTGTGTCTTTAGAAACCTTACAAAAGATCATTTTTCTAGTACTACTAACAAAAATACATGTCTCTAAGCATTATTAGCCATTTTGCATGTGTTGTTTAGATGTTATGTTTGAATACATTTTTATTGCTTTTTTCGCATTATCTCAGGATTCTAAGAACATTATAGTCATATTGAGTAAAAAACTACTTTTTGCATTTGCAAGATTTAAAAAAGCATATGTTTCGAGTAAAACTCCCAAAGATGCATTATTTCAGGCAGTATTAGCCATTTTCCATGTGTGGTGTAGGAGTTATGTTTAAATAACTGTCATATTGAGTGTTACAGTATACAGTCATATTGAGTAATACCTCATTTTTGTATTTGCAAACCATAGAAAAACAACTGTATCTAGTAAAACTCACATGTATTCAATATCACAGGCATTTTTAGACACTTTGCAGGTTTGGATTAGGAATTATGTTGGAATACATTTTTATTGCTTTATTCGCATTATCTCAGGATTCTAAGTACATTACTGTCAAATTGAGTAAAACATTCCTTTTTGTTTTTGCAAACGGTACCAAATGTTTTTTTTTTTTCAGGGAAACTCTCAAAGATGCATTTCTTCAGGCATTATTAGACATATTGCATGTGTATTTTTGGAGTTATGTTTCATAAACTGACATTTTGAGTTTGACCAATATGAGGCCAGTAAAACCTGATTTTTGTATTTTTGAACCTTTCCAAAATACCTGATTCAGGTCAAACTCACATAAATTCAATATTACAGGCTTTTTTAGACAAAGTTCATGTTTGGTTTTGGAGTTATGATTATAAACCTTTCATATTTAGGTTGACAGTCACACTGTTATATTGAATAAAAAAACTAACTTGTGTCTTTAGAAACCTTACAAAAGATCATTTTTCTAGTACTACTAACAAAAATACTATCTCTAGGCATTATTAGCCATTTTGCATGTGTTGTTTAGAAGTTATGTTTGAATACATTTTTATTGCTTTTTTCGCATTATCTCAGGATTCTAAGAACATTATAGTCATATTGATTAAAAAACTACTTTTTGCATTTGCAAGATTTAAAAAAGCATATGTTTCCAGTAAAACTCCCAAAGATGCATTATTTCAGGCATTATTAGCCATTTTCCATGTGTGGTGTAGGAGTTATGTTTAAATAACTGTCATATTGAGTGTTATAGTATACAGTCATATTGAGTAATACCTCATTTTTGTATTTGCAAACCATAGAAAAACAACTGTATCTAGTAAAACTCACATGTATTCAATATCACAGGCATTTTTAGACACTTTGCACGTTTGGATTAGGAATTATGTTGGAATACATTTTTATTGCTTTATTCGCATTATCTCAGGATTCTAAGTACATTACTGTCAAATTGAGTAAAACATTACTTTTTGTTTTTGCAAACGGTACCAAATTTTTTTTTTCAGGAAAACTCTCAAAGATGCATTTCTTCAGGCATTATTAGACATGTTGCATGTGTATTTTGGGAGTTATGTTTCATAAACTGACATTTTGAGTTTGACCAATATGAGGCCAGTAAAACCTGTTTTTTGTATTTTTGAACCTTTCCAAAATACCTGATTCAGGTCAAACTCACATAAATTCAATATTACAGGCTTTTTTAGACAAATATCATGTTTGGTTTTGGAGTTATGATTATAAACCTTTCATATTTAGGTTGACAGTCACACTGTTATATTGAATAAAAAAACTAACTTGTGTCTTTAGAAACCTTACAAAAGATCATTTTTCTAGTACTACTAACAAAAATACATGTCTCTAAGCATTATTAGCCATTTTGCATGTGTTGTTTAGAAGTTATGTTTGAATACATTTTTATTGCTTTTTTCGCATTATCTCAGGATTCTAAGAACATTATAGTCATATTGAGTAAAAAACTACTTTTTGCATTTGCAAGATTTAAAAAAGCATATGTTTCGAGTAAAACTCCCAAAGATGCATTATTTCAGGCATTATTAGCCATTTTCCATGTGTGGTGTAGGAGTTATGTTTAAATAACTCTCATATTGAGTGTTACAGTATACAGTCATATTGAGTAATACCTCATTTTTGTATTTGCAAACCATAGAAAAACAACTGTATCTAGTAAAACTCACATGTATTCAATATCACAGGCATTTTTAGACACTTTGCACGTTTGGATTAGGAATTATGTTGGAATACATTTTTATTGCTTTATTCGCATTATCTCAGGATTCTAAGTACATTACTGTCAAATTGAGTAAAACATTACTTTTTGTTTTTGCAAACGGTACCAAATGTTTTTTTTTTTCAGGGAAACTCTCAAAGATGCATTTCTTCAGGCATTATTAGACATATTGCATGTGTATTTTTGGAGTTATGTTTCATAAACTGACATTTTGAGTTTGACCAATATGAGGCCAGTAAAACCTGATTTTTGTATTTTTGAACCTTTCCAAAATACCTGATTCAGGTCAAACTCACATAAATTCAATATTACAGGCTTTTTTAGACAAATTTCATGTTTGGTTTTGGAGTTATGATTATAAACCTTTCATATTTAGGTTGACAGTCACACTGTTATATTGAATAAAAAAACTAACTTTTGTCTTTAGAAACCTTACAAAAGATCATTTTTCTAGTACTACTAACAAAAATACATATCTGTAGGCATTATTAGCCATTTTGCATGTGTTGTTTAGATTTTATGTTTGAATACATTTTTATTGCTTTTTTCGCATTATCTCAGGATTCTAAGAACATTATAGTCATATTGAGTAAAAAACTACTTTTTGCATTTGCAAGATTTAAAAAAGCATATGTTTCGAGTAAAACTCCCAAAGATGCATTATTTCAGGCATTATTAGCCATTTTCCATGTGTGGTGTAGGAGTTATGTTTAAATAACTGTCATATTGAGTGTTACAGTATACAGTCATATTGAGTAATACCTCATTTTTGTATTTGCAAACCATAGAAAAACAACTGTATCTAGTAAAACTCACATGTATTCAATATCACAGGCATTTTTAGACACTTTGCACGTTTGGATTAGGAATTATGTTGGAATACATTTTTATTGCTTTATTCGCATTATCTCAGGATTCTAAGTACATTACTGTCAAATTGAGTAAAACATTACTTTTTGTTTTTGCAAACGGTACCAAATGTTTTTTTTTCAGGAAAACTCTCAAAGATGCATTTCTTCAGGCATTATTAGACATATTGCATGTGTATTTTTGGAGTTATGTTTCATAAACTGACATTTTGAGTTTGACCAATATGAGGCCAGTAAAACCTGATTTTTGTATTTTTGAACCTTTCCAAAATACCTGATTCAGGTCAAACTCACATAAATTCAATATTACAGGCTTTTTTAGACAAAGTTCATGTTTGGTTTTGGAGTTATGATTATAAACCTTTCATATTTAGGTTGACAGTCACACTGTTATATTGAATACAAAAACTAACTTGTGTCTTTAGAAACCTTACAAAAGATCATTTTTCTAGTACTACTAACAAAAATACATATCTCTAGGCATTATTAGCCATTTTGCATGTGTTGTTTAGAAGTTATGTTGAATACATTTTTATTGCTTTTTTCGCATTATCTCAGGATTCTAAGAACATTATAGTCATATTGATTAAAAAACTACTTTTTGCATTTGCAAGATTTAAAAAAGCATATGTTTCCAGTAAAACTCCCAAAGATGCATTATTTCAGGCATTATTAGCCATTTTCCATGTGTGGTGTAGGAGTTATGTTTAAATAACTGTCATATTGAGTGTTACAGTATACAGTCATATTGAGTAATACCTCATTTTTGTATTTGCAAACCATAGAAAAACAACTGTATCTAGTAAAACTCACATGTATTCAATATCACAGGCATTTTTAGACACTTTGCACGTTTGGATTAGGAATTATGTTGGAATACATTTTTATTGCTTTATTCGCATTATCTCAGGATTCTAAGTACATTACTGTCAAATTGAGTAAAACATTACTTTTTGTTTTTGCAAACGGTACCAAATGTTTTTTTTTTTCAGGGAAACTCTCAAAGATGCATTTCTTCAGGCATTATTAGACATATTGCATGTGTATTTTTGGAGTTATGTTTCATAAACTGACATTTTGAGTTTGACCAATATGAGGCCAGTAAAACCTGATTTTTGTATTTTTGAACCTTTCCAAAATACCTGATTCAGGTCAAACTCACATAAATTCAATATTACAGGCTTTTTTAGACAAAGTTCATGTTTGGTTTTGGAGTTATGATTATAAACCTTTCATATTTAGGTTGACAGTCACACTGTTATATTGAATAAAAAAACTAACTTGTGTCTTTAGAAAACTTACAAAAGATCATTTTTCTATTACTACTAACAAAAATACATATCTCTAGGCATTATTAGCCATTTTGCATGTGTTGTTTAGAAGTTATGTTTGAATACATTTTTATTGCTTTTTTCGCATTATCTCAGGATTCTAAGAACATTATAGTCATATTGATTAAAAAACTACTTTTTGCATTTGCAAGATTTAAAAAAGCATATGTTTCCAGTAAAACTCCCAAAGATGCATTATTTCAGGCATTATTAGCCATTTTCCATGTGTGGTGTAGGAGTTATGTTTAAATAACTCTCATATTGAGTGTTACAGTATACAGTCATATTGAGTAATACCTCATTTTTGTATTTGCAAACCATAGAAAAACAACTGTATCTAGTAAAACTCACATGTATTCAATATCACAGGCATTTTTAGACACTTTGCACGTTTGGATTAGGAATTATGTTGGAATACATTTTTATTGCTTTATTCGCATTATCTCAGGATTCTAAGTACATTACTGTCAAATTGAGTAAAACATTACTTTTTGTTTTTGCAAACGGTACCAAATTTTTTTTTTCAGGAAAACTCTCAAAGATGCATTTCTTCAGGCATTATTAGACATATTGCATGTGTATTTTGGGAGTTATGTTTCATAAACTGACATTTTGAGTTTGACCAATATGAGGCCAGTAAAACCTGTTTTTTGTATTTTTGAACCTTTCCAAAATACCTGATTCAGGTCAAACTCACATAAATTCAATATTACAGGCTTTTTTAGACAAAGTTCATGTTTGGTTTTGGAGTTATGATTATAAACCTTTCATATTTAGGTTGACAGTCACACTGTTATATTGAATAAAAAAACTAACTTGTGTCTTTAGAAACCTTACAAAAGATCATTTTTCTAGTACTACTAACAAAAATACATGTCTCTAAGCATTATTAGCCATTTTGCATGTGTTGTTTAGAAGTTATGTTTGAATACATTTTTATTGCTTTTTTCGCATTATCTCAGGATTCTAAGAACATTATAGTCATATTGAGTAAAAAACTACTTTTTGCATTTGCAAGATTTAAAAAAGCATATGTTTCGAGTAAAACTCCCAAAGATGCATTATTTCAGGCATTATTAGCCATTTTCCATGTGTGGTGTAGGAGTTATGTTTAAATAACTGTCATATTGAGTGTTACAGTATACAGTCATATTGAGTAATACCTCATTTTTGTATTTGCAAACCATAGAAAAACAACTGTATCTAGTAAAACTCACATGTATTCAATATCCCAGGCATTTTTAGACACTTTGCACGTTTGGATTAGGAATTATGTTGGAATACATTTTTATTGCTTTATTCGCATCATCTCAGGATTCTAAGTACATTACTGTCAAATTGAGTAAAACATTACTTTTTGTTTTTGCAAACGGTACCAAATTTTTTTTTTCAGGAAAACTCTCAAAGATGCATTTCTTCAGGCATTATTAGACATATTGCATGTGTATTTTTGGAGTTATGTTTCATAAACTGACATTTTGAGTTTGACCAATATGAGGCCAGTAAAACCTGATTTTTGTATTTTTGAACCTTTCCAAAATACCTGATTCAGGTCAAACTCACATAAATTCAATATTACAGGCTTTTTTAGACAAATTTCATGTTTGGTTTTGGAGTTATGATTATAAACCTTTCATATTTAGGTTGACAGTCACACTGTTATATTGAATAAAAAAACTAACTTTTGTCTTTAGAAACCTTACAAAAGATCATTTTTCTAGTACTACTAACAAAAATACATATCTGTAGGCATTATTAGCCATTTTGCATGTGTTGTTTAGATTTTATGTTTGAATACATTTTTATTGCTTTTTTCGCATTATCTCAGGATTCTAAGAACATTATAGTCATATTGAGTAAAAAACTACTTTTTGCATTTGCAAGATTTAAAAAAGCATATGTTTCGAGTAAAACTCCCAAAGATGCATTATTTCAGGCATTATTAGCCATTTTCCATGTGTGGTGTAGGAGTTATGTTTAAATAACTGTCATATTGAGTGTTACAGTATACAGTCATATTGAGTAATACCTCATTTTTGTATTTGCAAACCATAGAAAAACAACTGTATCTAGTAAAACTCACATGTATTCAATATCACAGGCATTTTTAGACACTTTGCACGTTTGGATTAGGAATTATGTTGGAATACATTTTTATTGCTTTATTCGCATTATCTCAGGATTCTAAGTACATTACTGTCAAATTGAGTAAAACATTACTTTTTGTTTTTGCAAACGGTACCAAATGTTTTTTTTTCAGGAAAACTCTCAAAGATGCATTTCTTCAGGCATTATTAGACATATTGCATGTGTATTTTTGGAGTTATGTTTCATAAACTGACATTTTGAGTTTGACCAATATGAGGCCAGTAAAACCTGATTTTTGTATTTTTGAACCTTTCCAAAATACCTGATTCAGGTCAAACTCACATAAATTCAGTATTACAGGCTTTTTTAGACAAATTTCATGTTTGGTTTTGGAGTTATGATTATAAACCTTTCATATTTAGGTTGACAGTCACACTGTTACATTGAATAAAAAAACTAACTTGTGTCTTTAGAAACCTTACAAAAGATCATTTTTCTAGTACTACTAACAAATATACATATCTCTAGGCATTATTAGCCATTTTGCATGTGTTGTTTAGAAGTTATGTTTGAATACATTTTTATTGCTTTTTTCGCATTATCTCAGGATTCTAAGAACATTATAGTCATATTGATTAAAAAACTACTTTTTGCATTTGCAAGATTTAAAAAAGCATATGTTTCCAGTAAAACTCCCAAAGATGCATTATTTCAGGCATTATTAGCCATTTTCCATGTGTGGTGTAGGAGTTATGTTTAAATAACTGTCATATTGAGTGTTACAGTATACAGTCATATTGAGTAATACCTCATTTTTGTATTTGCAAACCATAGAAAAACAACTGTATCTAGTAAAACTCACATGTATTCAATATCACAGGCATTTTTAGACACTTTGCACGTTTGGATTAGGAATTATGTTGGAATACATTTTTATTGCTTTATTCGCATCATCTCAGGATTCTAAGTACATTACTGTCAAATTGAGTAAAACATTACTTTTTGTTTTTGCAAACGGTACCAATTTTTTTTTTTCAGGAAAACTCTCAAAGATGCATTTCTTCAGGCATTATTAGACATATTGCATGTGTATTTTTGGAGTTATGTTTCATAAACTGACATTTTGAGTTTGACCAATATGAGGCCAGTAAAACCTGATTTTTGTATTTTTGAACCTTTCCAAAATACCTGATTCAGGTCAAACTCACATAAATTCAGTATTACAGGCTTTTTTAGACAAATTTCATGTTTGGTTTTGGAGTTATGATTATAAACCTTTCATATTTAGGTTGACAGTCACACTGTTATATTGAATAAAAAAACTAACTTGTGTCTTTAGAAACCTTACAAAAGATCATTTTTCTAGTACTACTAACAAAAATACATATCTCTAGGCATTATTAGCCATTTTGCATGTGTTGTTTAGAAGTTATGTTTGAATACATTTTTATTGCTTTTTTCGCATTATCTCAGGATTCTAAGAACATTATAGTCATATTGAGTAAAAAACTACTTTTTGCATTTGCAAGATTTAAAAAAGCATATGTTTCGAGTAAAACTCCCAAAGATGCATTATTTCAGGCATTATTAGCCATTTTCCATGTGTGGTGTAGGAGTTGTGTTTAAATAACTGTCATATTGAGTGTTACAGTATACAGTCATATTGAGTAATACCTCATTTTTGTATTTGCAAACCATAGAAAAACAACTGTATCTAGTAAAACTCACATGTATTCAATATCACAGGCATTTTTAGACACTTTGCACGTTTGGATTAGGAATTATGTTGGAATACATTTTTATTGCTTTATTCGCATTATCTCAGGATTCTAAGTACATTACTGTCAAATTGAGTAAAACATTACTTTTTGTTTTTGCAAACGGTACCAAATTTTTTTTTTCAGGAAAACTCTCAAAGATGCATTTCTTCAGGCATTATTAGACATATTGCATGTGTATTTTGGGAGTTATGTTTCATAAACTGACATTTTGAGTTTGACCAATATGAGGCCAGTAAAACCTGTTTTTTGTATTTTTGAACCTTTCCAAAATACCTGATTCAGGTCAAACTCACATAAATTCAATATTACAGGCTTTTTTAGACAAATTTCATGTTTGCTTTTGGAGTTATGATTATAAACCTTTCATATTTAGGTTGACAGTCACACTGTTATATTGAATAAAAAAACAAACTTGTGTCTTTAGAAACCTTACAAAAGATCATTTTTCTAGTACTACTAACAAAAATACATATCTCTAGGCATTATTAGCCATTTTGCATGTGTTGTTTAGAAGTTATTTTTGAATACATTTTTATTGCTTTTTTCGCATTATCTCAGGATTCTAAGAACATTATAGTCATATTGAGTAAAAAACTACTTTTTGCATTTGCAAGATTTAAAAAAGCATATGTTTCGAGTAAAACTCCCAAAGATGCATTATTTCAGGCATTATTAGCCATTTTCCATGTGTGGTGTAGGAGTTATGTTTAAATAACTCTCATATTGAGTGTTACAGTATACAGTCATATTGAGTAATACCTCATTTTTGTATTTGCAAACCATAGAAAAACAACTGTATCTAGTAAAACTCACATGTATTCAATATCACAGGAATTTTTAGACACTTTGCACGTTTGGATTAGGAATTATGTTGGAATACATTTTTATTGCTTTATTCGCATTATCTCAGGATTCTAAGTACATTACTGTCAAATTGAGTAAAACATTACTTTTTGTTTTTGCAAACGGTACCAAATGTTTTTTTTTTTTCAGGGAAACTCTCAAAGATGCATTTCTTCAGGCATTATTAGACATATTGCATGTGTATTTTTGGAGTTATGTTTCATAAACTGACATTTTGAGTTTGACCAATATGAGGCCAGTAAAACCTGATTTTTGTATTTTTGAACCTTTCCAAAATACCTGATTCAGGTCAAACTCACATAAATTCAATATTACAGGCTTTTTTAGACAAAGTTCATGTTTGGTTTTGGAGTTATGATTATAAACCTTTCATATTTAGGTTGACAGTGACACTGTTATATTGAATAAAAAAACTAACTTGTGTCTTTAGAAACCTTACAAAAGATCATTTTTCTAGTACTACTAACAAAAATACATATCTCTAGGCATTATTAGCCATTTTGCATGTGTTGTTTAGAAGTTATGTTTGAATACATTTTTATTGCTTTTTTCGCATTATCTCAGGATTCTAAGAACATTATAGTCATATTGATTAAAAAACTACTTTTTGCATTTGCAAGATTTAAAAAAGCATATGTTTCGAGTAAAACTCCCAAAGATGCATTATTTCAGGCAGTATTAGCCATTTTCCATGTGTGGTGTAGGAGTTATGTTTAAATAACTGTCATATTGAGTGTTACAGTATACAGTCATATTGAGTAATACCTCATTTTTGTATTTGCAAACCATAGAAAAACAACTGTATCTAGTAAAACTCACATGTATTCAATATCACAGGCATTTTTAGACACTTTGCACGTTTGGATTAGGAATTATGTTGGAATACATTTTTATTGCTTTATTCGCATTATCTCAGGATTCTAAGTACATTACTGTCAAATTGAGTAAAACATTACTTTTTGTTTTTGCAAACGGTACCAAATGTTTTTTTTTTCAGGAAAACTCTCAAAGATGCATTTCTTCAGGCATTATTAGACATATTGCATGTGTATTTTGGGAGTTATGTTTCATAAACTGACATTTTGAGTTTGACCAATATGAGGCCAGTAAAACCTGTTTTTTGTATTTTTGAACCTTTCCAAAATACCTGATTCAGGTCAAACTCACATAAATTCATCATTACAGGCTTTTTTAGACAAATTTCATGTTTGGTTTTGGAGTTATGATTATAAACCTTTCATATTTAGGTTGACAGTCACACTGTTATATTGAATAAAAAAACTAACTTGTGTCTTTAGAAACCTTACAAAAGATCATTTTTCTAGTACTACTAACAAAAATACATGTCTCTAAGCATTATTAGCCATTTTGCATGTGTTGTTTAGATGTTATGTTTGAATACATTTTTATTGCTTTTTTCGCATTATCTCAGGATTCTAAGAACATTATAGTCATATTGAGTAAAAAACTACTTTTTGCATTTGCAAGATTTAAAAAAGCATATGTTTCGAGTAAAACTCCCAAAGATGCATTATTTCAGGCATTATTAGCCATTTTCCATGTGTGGTGTAGGAGTTATGTTTAAATAACTCTCATATTGAGTGTTACAGTATACAGTCATATTGAGTAATACCTCATTTTTGTATTTGCAAACCATAGAAAAACAACTGTATCTAGTAAAACTCACATGTATTCAATATCACAGGAATTTTTAGACACTTTGCACGTTTGGATTAGGAATTATGTTGGAATACATTTTTATTGCTTTATTCGCATTATCTCAGGATTCTAAGTACATTACTGTCAAATTGAGTAAAACATTACTTTTTGTTTTTGCAAACGGTACCAAATGTTGTTTTTTTTTCAGGGAAACTCTCAAAGATGCATTTCTTCAGGCATTATTAGACATATTGCATGTGTATTTTTGGAGTTATGTTTCATAAACTGACATTTTGAGTTTGACCAATATGAGGCCAGTAAAACCTGATTTTTGTATTTTTGAACCTTTCCAAAATACCTGATTCAGGTCAAACTCACATAAATTCAATATTACAGGCTTTTTTAGACAAAGTTCATGTTTGGTTTTGGAGTTATGATTATAAACCTTTCATATTTAGGTTGACAGTCACACTGTTATATTGAATAAAAAAACTAACTTGTGTCTTTAGAAACCTTACAAAAGATCATTTTTCTAGTACTACTAACAAAAATACATATCTCTAGGCATTATTAGCCATTTTGCATGTGTTGTTTAGAAGTTATGTTTGAATACATTTGTATTGCTTTTTTCGCATTATCTCAGGATTCTAAGAACATTATAGTCATATTGATTAAAAAACTACTTTTTGCATTTGCAAGATTTAAAAAAGCATATGTTTCGAGTAAAACTCCCAAAGATGCATTATTTCAGGCAGTATTAGCCATTTTCCATGTGTGGTGTAGGAGTTATGTTTAAATAACTGTCATATTGAGTGTTACAGTATACAGTCATATTGAGTAATACCTCATTTTTGTATTTGCAAACCATAGAAAAACAACTGTATCTAGTAAAACTCACATGTATTCAATATCACAGGCATTTTTAGACACTTTGCACGTTTGGATTAGGAATTATGTTGGAATACATTTTTATTGCTTTATTCGCATTATCTCAGGATTCTAAGTACATTACTGTCAAATTGAGTAAAACATTACTTTTTGTTTTTGCAAACGGTACCAAATGTTTTTTTTTCAGGAAAACTCTCAAAGATGCATTTCTTCAGGCATTATTAGACATATTGCATGTGTATTTTGGGAGTTATGTTTCATAAACTGACATTTTGAGTTTGACCAATATGAGGCCAGTAAAACCTGTTTTTTGTATTTTTGAACCTTTCCAAAATACCTGATTCAGGTCAAACTCACATAAATTCAATATTACAGGCTTTTTTAGACAAATTTCATGTTTGCTTTTGGAGTTATGATTATAAACCTTTCATATTTAGGTTGACAGTCACACTGTTATATTGAATAAAAAAACAAACTTGTGTCTTTAGAAACCTTACAAAAGATCATTTTTCTAGTACTACTAACAAAAATACATATCTCTAGGCATTATTAGCCATTTTGCATGTGTTGTTTAGAAGTTATTTTTGAATACATTTTTATTGCTTTTTTCGCATTATCTCAGGATTCTAAGAACATTATAGTCATATTGAGTAAAAAACTACTTTTTGCATTTGCAAGATTTAAAAAAGCATATGTTTCGAGTAAAACTCCCAAAGATGCATTATTTCAGGCATTATTAGCCATTTTCCATGTGTGGTGTAGGAGTTATGTTTAAATAACTCTCATATTGAGTGTTACAGTATACAGTCATATTGAGTAATACCTCATTTTTGTATTTGCAAACCATAGAAAAACAACTGTATCTAGTAAAACTCACATGTATTCAATATCACAGGAATTTTTAGACACTTTGCACGTTTGGATTAGGAATTATGTTGGAATACATTTTTATTGCTTTATTCGCATTATCTCAGGATTCTAAGTACATTACTGTCAAATTGAGTAAAACATTACTTTTTGTTTTTGCAAACGGTACCAAATGTTTTTTTTTTTTCAGGGAAACTCTCAAAGATGCATTTCTTCAGGCATTATTAGACATATTGCATGTGTATTTTTGGAGTTATGTTTCATAAACTGACATTTTGAGTTTGACCAATATGAGGCCAGTAAAACCTGATTTTTGTATTTTTGAACCTTTCCAAAATACCTGATTCAGGTCAAACTCACATAAATTCAATATTACAGGCTTTTTTAGACAAAGTTCATGTTTGGTTTTGGAGTTATGATTATAAACCTTTCATATTTAGGTTGACAGTGACACTGTTATATTGAATAAAAAAACTAACTTGTGTCTTTAGAAACCTTACAAAAGATCATTTTTCTAGTACTACTAACAAAAATACATATCTCTAGGCATTATTAGCCATTTTGCATGTGTTGTTTAGAAGTTATGTTTGAATACATTTTTATTGCTTTTTTCGCATTATCTCAGGATTCTAAGAACATTATAGTCATATTGATTAAAAAACTACTTTTTGCATTTGCAAGATTTAAAAAAGCATATGTTTCGAGTAAAACTCCCAAAGATGCATTATTTCAGGCAGTATTAGCCATTTTCCATGTGTGGTGTAGGAGTTATGTTTAAATAACTGTCATATTGAGTGTTACAGTATACAGTCATATTGAGTAATACCTCATTTTTGTATTTGCAAACCATAGAAAAACAACTGTATCTAGTAAAACTCACATGTATTCAATATCACAGGCATTTTTAGACACTTTGCACGTTTGGATTAGGAATTATGTTGGAATACATTTTTATTGCTTTATTCGCATTATCTCAGGATTCTAAGTACATTACTGTCAAATTGAGTAAAACATTACTTTTTGTTTTTGCAAACGGTACCAAATGTTTTTTTTTTCAGGAAAACTCTCAAAGATGCATTTCTTCAGGCATTATTAGACATATTGCATGTGTATTTTGGGAGTTATGTTTCATAAACTGACATTTTGAGTTTGACCAATATGAGGCCAGTAAAACCTGTTTTTTGTATTTTTGAACCTTTCCAAAATACCTGATTCAGGTCAAACTCACATAAATTCATCATTACAGGCTTTTTTAGACAAATTTCATGTTTGGTTTTGGAGTTATGATTATAAACCTTTCATATTTAGGTTGACAGTCACACTGTTATATTGAATAAAAAAACTAACTTGTGTCTTTAGAAACCTTACAAAAGATCATTTTTCTAGTACTACTAACAAAAATACATGTCTCTAAGCATTATTAGCCATTTTGCATGTGTTGTTTAGATGTTATGTTTGAATACATTTTTATTGCTTTTTTCGCATTATCTCAGGATTCTAAGAACATTATAGTCATATTGAGTAAAAAACTACTTTTTGCATTTGCAAGATTTAAAAAAGCATATGTTTCGAGTAAAACTCCCAAAGATGCATTATTTCAGGCATTATTAGCCATTTTCCATGTGTGGTGTAGGAGTTATGTTTAAATAACTCTCATATTGAGTGTTACAGTATACAGTCATATTGAGTAATACCTCATTTTTGTATTTGCAAACCATAGAAAAACAACTGTATCTAGTAAAACTCACATGTATTCAATATCACAGGAATTTTTAGACACTTTGCACGTTTGGATTAGGAATTATGTTGGAATACATTTTTATTGCTTTATTCGCATTATCTCAGGATTCTAAGTACATTACTGTCAAATTGAGTAAAACATTACTTTTTGTTTTTGCAAACGGTACCAAATGTTGTTTTTTTTTCAGGGAAACTCTCAAAGATGCATTTCTTCAGGCATTATTAGACATATTGCATGTGTATTTTTGGAGTTATGTTTCATAAACTGACATTTTGAGTTTGACCAATATGAGGCCAGTAAAACCTGATTTTTGTATTTTTGAACCTTTCCAAAATACCTGATTCAGGTCAAACTCACATAAATTCAATATTACAGGCTTTTTTAGACAAAGTTCATGTTTGGTTTTGGAGTTATGATTATAAACCTTTCATATTTAGGTTGACAGTCACACTGTTATATTGAATAAAAAAACTAACTTGTGTCTTTAGAAACCTTACAAAAGATCATTTTTCTAGTACTACTAACAAAAATACATATCTCTAGGCATTATTAGCCATTTTGCATGTGTTGTTTAGAAGTTATGTTTGAATACATTTTTATTGCTTTTTTCGCATTATCTCAGGATTCTAAGAACATTATAGTCATATTGATTAAAAAACTACTTTTTGCATTTGCAAGATTTAAAAAAGCATATGTTTCGAGTAAAACTCCCAAAGATGCATTATTTCAGGCAGTATTAGCCATTTTCCATGTGTGGTGTAGGAGTTATGTTTAAATAACTGTCATATTGAGTGTTACAGTATACAGTCATATTGAGTAATACCTCATTTTTGTATTTGCAAACCATAGAAAAACAACTGTATCTAGTAAAACTCACATGTATTCAATATCACAGGCATTTTTAGACACTTTGCACGTTTGGATTAGGAATTATGTTGGAATACATTTTTATTGCTTTATTCGCATTATCTCAGGATTCTAAGTACATTACTGTCAAATTGAGTAAAACATTACTTTTTGTTTTTGCAAACGGTACCAAATGTTTTTTTTTCAGGAAAACTCTCAAAGATGCATTTCTTCAGGCATTATTAGACATATTGCATGTGTATTTTGGGAGTTATGTTTCATAAACTGACATTTTGAGTTTGACCAATATGAGGCCAGTAAAACCTGTTTTTTGTATTTTTGAACCTTTCCAAAATACCTGATTCAGGTCAAACTCACATAAATTCAATATTACAGGCTTTTTTAGACAAATTTCATGTTTGGTTTTGGAGTTATGATTATAAACCTTTCATATTTAGGTTGACAGTCACACTGTTATATTGAATAAAAGAACTAACTTGTGTGTTTAGAAACCTTACAAAAGATCATTTTTCTAGTACTACTAACAAAAATACATGTCTCTAAGCATTATTAGCCATTTTGCATGTGTTGTTTAGATGTTATGTTTGAATACATTTTTATTGCTTTTTTCGCATTATCTCAGGATTCTAAGAACATTATAGTCATATTGAGTAAAAAACTACTTTTTGCATTTGCAAGATTTAAAAAAGCATATGTTTCGAGTAAAACTCCCAAAGATGCATTATTTCAGGCAGTATTAGCCATTTTCCATGTGTGGTGTAGGAGTTGTGTTTAAATAACTGTCATATTGAGTGTTACAGTATACAGTCATATTGAGTAATACCTCATTTTTGTATTTGCAAACCATAGAAAAACAACTGTATCTAGTAAAACTCACATGTATTCAATATCACAGGCATTTTTAGACACTTTGCAGGTTTGGATTAGGAATTATGTTGGAATACATTTTTATTGCTTTATTCGCATTATCTCAGGATTCTAAGTACATTACTGTCAAATTGAGTAAAACATTCCTTTTTGTTTTTGCAAACGGTACCAAATGTTTTTTTTTTTTCAGGGAAACTCTCAAAGATGCATTTCTTCAGGCATTATTAGACATATTGCATGTGTATTTTTGGAGTTATGTTTCATAAACTGACATTTTGAGTTTGACTAATATGAGGCCAGTAAAACCTGATTTTTGTATTTTTGAACCTTTCCAAAATACCTGATTCAGGTCAAACTCACATAAATTCAATATTACAGGCTTTTTTAGACAAAGTTCATGTTTGGTTTTGGAGTTATGATTATAAACCTTTCATATTTAGGTTGACAGTCACACTGTTATATTGAATAAAAAAACTAACGTGTGTCTTTAGAAACCTTACAAAAGATCATTTTTCTAGTACTACTAACAAAAATACTATCTCTAGGCATTATTAGCCATTTTGCATGTGTTGTTTAGAAGTTATGTTTGAATACATTTTTATTGCTTTTTTCGCATTATCTCAGGATTCTAAGAACATTATAGTCATATTGATTAAAAAACTACTTTTTGCATTTGCAAGATTTAAAAAAGCATATGTTTCCAGTAAAACTCCCAAAGATGCATTATTTCAGGCATTATTAGCCATTTTCCATGTGTGGTGTAGGAGTTATGTTTAAATAACTGTCATATTGAGTGTTACAGTATACAGTCATATTGAGTAATACCTCATTTTTGTATTTGCAAACCATAGAAAAACAACTGTATCTAGTAAAACTCACATGTATTCAATATCACAGGCATTTTTAGACACTTTGCACGTTTGGATTAGGAATTATGTTGGAATACATTTTTATTGCTTTATTCGCATTATCTCAGGATTCTAAGTACATTACTGTCAAATTGAGTAAAACATTACTTTTTGTTTTTGCAAACGGTACCAAATGTTTTTTTTTCAGGAAAACTCTCAAAGATGCATTTCTTCAGGCATTATTAGACATATTGCATGTGTATTTTTGGAGTTATGTTTCATAAACTGACATTTTGAGTTTGACCAATATGAGGCCAGTAAAACCTGATTTTTGTATTTTTGAACCTTTCCAAAATACCTGATTCAGGTCAAACTCACATAAATTCAGTATTACAGGCTTTTTTAGACAAATTTCATGTTTGGTTTTGGAGTTATGATTATAAACCTTTCATATTTAGGTTGACAGTCACACTGTTACATTGAATAAAAAAACTAACTTGTGTCTTTAGAAACCTTACAAAAGATCATTTTTCTAGTACTACTAACAAATATACATATCTCTAGGCATTATTAGCCATTTTGCATGTGTTGTTTAGAAGTTATGTTTGAATACATTTTTATTGCTTTTTTCGCATTATCTCAGGATTCTAAGAACATTATAGTCATATTGATTAAAAAACTACTTTTTGCATTTGCAAGATTTAAAAAAGCATATGTTTCCAGTAAAACTCCGAAAGATGCATTATTTCAGGCATTATTAGCCATTTTCCATGTGTGGTGTAGGAGTTATGTTTAAATAACTGTCATATTGAGTGTTACAGTATACAGTCATATTGAGTAATACCTCATTTTTGTATTTGCAAACCATAGAAAAACAACTGTATCTAGTAAAACTCACATGTATTCAATATCACAGGCATTTTTAGACACTTTGCACGTTTGGATTAGGAATTATGTTGGAATACATTTTTATTGCTTTATTCGCATCATCTCAGGATTCTAAGTACATTACTGTCAAATTGAGTAAAACATTACTTTTTGTTTTTGCAAACGGTACCAATTTTTTTTTTTCAGGAAAACTCTCAAAGATGCATTTCTTCAGGCATTATTAGACATATTGCATGTGTATTTTTGGAGTTATGTTTCATAAACTGACATTTTGAGTTTGACCAATATGAGGCCAGTAAAACCTGATTTTTGTATTTTTGAACCTTTCCAAAATACCTGATTCAGGTCAAACTCACATAAATTCAGTATTACAGGCTTTTTTAGACAAATTTCATGTTTGGTTTTGGAGTTATGATTATAAACCTTTCATATTTAGGTTGACAGTCACACTGTTATATTGAATAAAAAAACTAACTTGTGTCTTTAGAAACCTTACAAAAGATCATTTTTCTAGTACTACTAACAAAAATACATATCTCTAGGCATTATTAGCCATTTTGCATGTGTTGTTTAGAAGTTATGTTTGAATACATTTTTATTGCTTTTTTCGCATTATCTCAGGATTCTAAGAACATTATAGTCATATTGAGTAAAAAACTACTTTTTGCATTTGCAAGATTTAAAAAAGCATATGTTTCGAGTAAAACTCCCAAAGATGCATTATTTCAGGCATTATTAGCCATTTTCCATGTGTGGTGTAGGAGTTGTGTTTAAATAACTGTCATATTGAGTGTTACAGTATACAGTCATATTGAGTAATACCTCATTTTTGTATTTGCAAACCATAGAAAAACAACTGTATCTAGTAAAACTCACATGTATTCAATATCACAGGCATTTTTAGACACTTTGCACGTTTGGATTAGGAATTATGTTGGAATACATTTTTATTGCTTTATTCGCATTATCTCAGGATTCTAAGTACATTACTGTCAAATTGAGTAAAACATTACTTTTTGTTTTTGCAAACGGTACCAAATTTTTTTTTTCAGGAAAACTCTCAAAGATGCATTTCTTCAGGCATTATTAGACATATTGCATGTGTATTTTGGGAGTTATGTTTCATAAACTGACATTTTGAGTTTGACCAATATGAGGCCAGTAAAACCTGTTTTTTGTATTTTTGAACCTTTCCAAAATACCTGATTCAGGTCAAACTCACATAAATTCAATATTACAGGCTTTTTTAGACAAATTTCATGTTTGCTTTTGGAGTTATGATTATAAACCTTTCATATTTAGGTTGACAGTCACACTGTTATATTGAATAAAAAAACAAACTTGTGTCTTTAGAAACCTTACAAAAGATCATTTTTCTAGTACTACTAACAAAAATACATGTCTCTAGGCATTATTAGCCATTTTGCATGTGTTGTTTAGAAGTTATGTTTGAATACATTTTTATTGCTTTTTTCGCATTATCTCAGGATTCTAAGAACATTATAGTCATATTGAGTAAAAAACTACTTTTTGCATTTGCAAGATTTAAAAAAGCATATGTTTCGAGTAAAACTCCCAAAGATGCATTATTTCAGGCATTATTAGCCATTTTCCATGTGTGGTGTAGGAGTTATGTTTAAATAACTCTCATATTGAGTGTTACAGTATACAGTCATATTGAGTAATACCTCATTTTTGTATTTGCAAACCATAGAAAAACAACTGTATCTAGTAAAACTCACATGTATTCAATATCACAGGAATTTTTAGACACTTTGCACGTTTGGATTAGGAATTATGTTGGAATACATTTTTATTGCTTTATTCGCATTATCTCAGGATTCTAAGTACATTACTGTCAAATTGAGTAAAACATTACTTTTTGTTTTTGCAAACGGTACCAAATGTTTTTTTTTTTTCAGGGAAACTCTCAAAGATGCATTTCTTCAGGCATTATTAGACATATTGCATGTGTATTTTTGGAGTTATGTTTCATAAACTGACATTTTGAGTTTGACCAATATGAGGCCAGTAAAACCTGATTTTTGTATTTTTGAACCTTTCCAAAATACCTGATTCAGGTCAAACTCACATAAATTCAATATTACAGGCTTTTTTAGACAAAGTTCATGTTTGGTTTTGGAGTTATGGTTATAAACCTTTCATATTTAGGTTGACAGTCACACTGTTATATTGAATAAAAAAACTAACTTGTGTCTTTAGAAACCTTACAAAAGATAATTTTTCTAGTACTACTAACAAAAATACATATCTCTAGGCATTATTAGCCATTTTGCATGTGTTGTTTAGAAGTTATGTTTGAATACATTTTTATTGCTTTTTTCGCATTATCTCAGGATTCTAAGAACATTATAGTCATATTGATTAAAAAACTACTTTTTGCATTTGCAAGATTTAAAAAAGCATATGTTTCGAGTAAAACTCCCAAAGATGCATTATTTCAGGCAGTATTAGCCATTTTCCATGTGTGGTGTAGGAGTTATGTTTAAATAACTGTCATATTGAGTGTTACAGTATACAGTCATATTGAGTAATACCTCATTTTTGTATTTGCAAACCATAGAAAAACAACTGTATCTAGTAAAACTCACATGTATTCAATATCACAGGCATTTTTAGACACTTTGCACGTTTGGATTAGGAATTATGTTGGAATACATTTTTATTGCTTTATTCGCATTATCTCAGGATTCTAAGTACATTACTGTCAAATTGAGTAAAACATTACTTTTTGTTTTTGCAAACGGTACCAAATGTTTTTTTTTCAGGAAAACTCTCAAAGATGCATTTCTTCAGGCATTATTAGACATATTGCATGTGTATTTTGGGAGTTATGTTTCATAAACTGACATTTTGAGTTTGACCAATATGAGGCCAGTAAAACCTGTTTTTTGTATTTTTGAACCTTTCCAAAATACCTGATTCAGGTCAAACTCACATAAATTCAATATTACAGGCTTTTTTAGACAAATTTCATGTTTGGTTTTGGAGTTATGATTATAAACCTTTCATATTTAGGTTGACAGTCACACTGTTATATTGAATAAAAAAACTAACTTGTGTCTTTAGAAACCTTACAAAAGATCATTTTTCTAGTACTACTAACAAAAATACATGTCTCTAAGCATTATTAGCCATTTTGCATGTGTTGTTTAGATGTTATGTTTGAATACATTTTTATTGCTTTTTTCGCATTATCTCAGGATTCTAAGAACATTATAGTCATATTGAGTAAAAAACTACTTTTTGCATTTGCAAGATTTAAAAAAGCATATGTTTCGAGTAAAACTCCCAAAGATGCATTATTTCAGGCAGTATTAGCCATTTTCCATGTGTGGTGTAGGAGTTATGTTTAAATAACTGTCATATTGAGTGTTACAGTATACAGTCATATTGAGTAATACCTCATTTTTGTATTTGCAAACCATAGAAAAACAACTGTATCTAGTAAAACTCACATGTATTCAATATCACAGGCATTTTTAGACACTTTGCAGGTTTGGATTAGGAATTATGTTGGAATACATTTTTATTGCTTTATTCGCATTATCTCAGGATTCTAAGTACATTACTGTCAAATTGAGTAAAACATTCCTTTTTGTTTTTGCAAACGGTACCAAATGTTTTTTTTTTTCAGGGAAACTCTCAAAGATGCATTTCTTCAGGCATTATTAGACATATTGCATGTGTATTTTTGGAGTTATGTTTCATAAACTGACATTTTGAGTTTGACCAATATGAGGCCAGTAAAACCTGATTTTTGTATTTTTGAACCTTTCCAAAATACCTGATTCAGGTCAAACTCACATAAATTCAATATTACAGGCTTTTTTAGACAAAGTTCATGTTTGGTTTTGGAGTTATGATTATAAACCTTTCATATTTAGGTTGACAGTCACACTGTTATATTGAATAAAAAAACTAACTTGTGTCTTTAGAAACCTTACAAAAGATCATTTTTCTAGTACTACTAACAAAAATACTATCTCTAGGCATTATTAGCCATTTTGCATGTGTTGTTTAGAAGTTATGTTTGAATACATTTTTATTGCTTTTTTCGCATTATCTCAGGATTCTAAGAACATTATAGTCATATTGATTAAAAAACTACTTTTTGCATTTGCAAGATTTAAAAAAGCATATGTTTCCAGTAAAACTCCCAAAGATGCATTATTTCAGGCATTATTAGCCATTTTCCATGTGTGGTGTAGGAGTTATGTTTAAATAACTGTCATATTGAGTGTTACAGTATACAGTCATATTGAGTAATACCTCATTTTTGTATTTGCAAACCATAGAAAAACAACTGTATCTAGTAAAACTCACATGTATTCAATATCACAGGCATTTTTAGACACTTTGCACGTTTGGATTAGGAATTATGTTGGAATACATTTTTATTGCTTTATTCGCATTATCTCAGGATTCTAAGTACATTACTGTCAAATTGAGTAAAACATTACTTTTTGTTTTTGCAAACGGTACCAAATTTTTTTTTTCAGGAAAACTCTCAAAGATGCATTTCTTCAGGCATTATTAGACATGTTGCATGTGTATTTTGGGAGTTATGTTTCATAAACTGACATTTTGAGTTTGACCAATATGAGGCCAGTAAAACCTGTTTTTTGTATTTTTGAACCTTTCCAAAATACCTGATTCAGGTCAAACTCACATAAATTCAATATTACAGGCTTTTTTAGACAAATATCATGTTTGGTTTTGGAGTTATGATTATAAACCTTTCATATTTAGGTTGACAGTCACACTGTTATATTGAATAAAAAAACTAACTTGTGTCTTTAGAAACCTTACAAAAGATCATTTTTCTAGTACTACTAACAAAAATACATGTCTCTAAGCATTATTAGCCATTTTGCATGTGTTGTTTAGAAGTTATGTTTGAATACATTTTTATTGCTTTTTTCGCATTATCTCAGGATTCTAAGAACATTATAGTCATATTGAGTAAAAAACTACTTTTTGCATTTGCAAGATTTAAAAAAGCATATGTTTCGAGTAAAACTCCCAAAGATGCATTATTTCAGGCATTATTAGCCATTTTCCATGTGTGGTGTAGGAGTTATGTTTAAATAACTCTCATATTGAGTGTTACAGTATACAGTCATATTGAGTAATACCTCATTTTTGTATTTGCAAACCATAGAAAAACAACTGTATCTAGTAAAACTCACATGTATTCAATATCACAGGCATTTTTAGACACTTTGCACGTTTGGATTAGGAATTATGTTGGAATACATTTTTATTGCTTTATTCGCATTATCTCAGGATTCTAAGTACATTACTGTCAAATTGAGTAAAACATTACTTTTTGTTTTTGCAAACGGTACCAAATGTTTTTTTTTTTCAGGGAAACTCTCAAAGATGCATTTCTTCAGGCATTATTAGACATATTGCATGTGTATTTTTGGAGTTATGTTTCATAAACTGACATTTTGAGTTTGACCAATATGAGGCCAGTAAAACCTGATTTTTGTATTTTTGAACCTTTCCAAAATACCTGATTCAGGTCAAACTCACATAAATTCAATATTACAGGCTTTTTTAGACAAAGTTCATGTTTGGTTTTGGAGTTATGATTATAAACCTTTCATATTTAGGTTGACAGTCACACTGTTATATTGAATAAAAAAACTAACTTGTGTCTTTAGAAACCTTACAAAAGATCATTTTTCTAGTACTACTAACAAAAATACATGTCTCTAAGCATTATTAGCCATTTTGCATGTGTTGTTTAGAAGTTATGTTTGAATACATTTTTATTGCTTTTTTCGCATTATCTCAGGATTCTAAGAACATTATAGTCATATTGAGTAAAAAACTACTTTTTGCATTTGCAAGATTTAAAAAAGCATATGTTTCGAGTAAAACTCCCAAAGATGCATTATTTCAGGCATTATTAGCCATTTTCCATGTGTGGTGTAGGAGTTATGTTTAAATAACTGTCATATTGAGTGTTACAGTATACAGTCATATTGAGTAATACCTCATTTTTGTATTTGCAAACCATAGAAAAACAACTGTATCTAGTAAAACTCACATGTATTCAATATCACAGGCATTTTTAGACACTTTGCACGTTTGGATTAGGAATTATGTTGGAATACATTTTTATTGCTTTATTCGCATTATCTCAGGATTCTAAGTACATTACTGTCAAATTGAGTAAAACATTACTTTTTGTTTTTGCAAACGGTACCAAATTTTTTTTTTCAGGAAAACTCTCAAAGATGCATTTCTTCAGGCATTATTAGACATATTGCATGTGTATTTTGGGAGTTATGTTTCATAAACTGACATTTTGAGTTTGACCAATATGAGGCCAGTAAAACCTGTTTTTTGTATTTTTGAACCTTTCCAAAATACCTGATTCAGGTCAAACTCACATAAATTCAATATTACAGGCTTTTTTAGACAAATTTCATGTTTGGTTTTGGAGTTATGATTATAAACCTTTCATATTTAGGTTGACAGTCACACTGTTATATTGAATAAAAAAACTAACTTGTGTCTTTAGAAACCTTACAAAAGATCATTTTTCTAGTACTACTAACAAAAATACATGTCTCTAAGCATTATTAGCCATTTTGCATGTGTTGTTTAGATGTTATGTTTGAATACATTTTTATTGCTTTTTTCGCATTATCTCAGGATTCTAAGAACATTATAGTCATATTGAGTAAAAAACTACTTTTTGCATTTGCAAGATTTAAAAAAGCATATGTTTCGAGTAAAACTCCCAAAGATGCATTATTTCAGGCATTATTAGCCATTTTCCATGTGTGGTGTAGGAGTTATGTTTAAATAACTCTCATATTGAGTGTTACAGTATACAGTCATATTGAGTAATACCTCATTTTTGTATTTGCAAACCATAGAAAAACAACTGTATCTAGTAAAACTCACATGTATTCAATATCACAGGAATTTTTAGACACTTTGCACGTTTGGATTAGGAATTATGTTGGAATACATTTTTATTGCTTTATTCGCATTATCTCAGGATTCTAAGTACATTACTGTCAAATTGAGTAAAACATTACTTTTTGTTTTTGCAAACGGTACCAAATGTTGTTTTTTTTTCAGGGAAACTCTCAAAGATGCATTTCTTCAGGCATTATTAGACATATTGCATGTGTATTTTTGGAGTTATGTTTCATAAACTGACATTTTGAGTTTGACCAATATGAGGCCAGTAAAACCTGATTTTTGTATTTTTGAACCTTTCCAAAATACCTGATTCAGGTCAAACTCACATAAATTCAATATTACAGGCTTTTTTAGACAAAGTTCATGTTTGGTTTTGGAGTTATGATTATAAACCTTTCATATTTAGGTTGACAGTCACACTGTTATATTGAATAAAAAAACTAACTTGTGTCTTTAGAAACCTTACAAAAGATCATTTTTCTAGTACTACTAACAAAAATACATATCTCTAGGCATTATTAGCCATTTTGCATGTGTTGTTTAGAAGTTATGTTTGAATACATTTTTATTGCTTTTTTCGCATTATCTCAGGATTCTAAGAACATTATAGTCATATTGATTAAAAAACTACTTTTTGCATTTGCAAGATTTAAAAAAGCATATGTTTCGAGTAAAACTCCCAAAGATGCATTATTTCAGGCAGTATTAGCCATTTTCCATGTGTGGTGTAGGAGTTATGTTTAAATAACTGTCATATTGAGTGTTACAGTATACAGTCATATTGAGTAATACCTCATTTTTGTATTTGCAAACCATAGAAAAACAACTGTATCTAGTAAAACTCACATGTATTCAATATCACAGGCATTTTTAGACACTTTGCACGTTTGGATTAGGAATTATGTTGGAATACATTTTTATTGCTTTATTCGCATTATCTCAGGATTCTAAGTACATTACTGTCAAATTGAGTAAAACATTACTTTTTGTTTTTGCAAACGGTACCAAATGTTTTTTTTTCAGGAAAACTCTCAAAGATGCATTTCTTCAGGCATTATTAGACATATTGCATGTGTATTTTGGGAGTTATGTTTCATAAACTGACATTTTGAGTTTGACCAATATGAGGCCAGTAAAACCTGTTTTTTGTATTTTTGAACTTTTCCAAAATACCTGATTCAGGTCAAACTCACATAAATTCAATATTACAGGCTTTTTTAGACAAATTTCATGTTTGGTTTTGGAGTTATGATTATAAACCTTTCATATTTAGGTTGACAGTCACACTGTTATATTGAATAAAAAAACTAACTTGTGTCTTTAGAAACCTTACAAAAGATCATTTTTCTAGTACTACTAACAAAAATACATGTCTCTAAGCATTATTAGCCATTTTGCATGTGTTGTTTAGATGTTATGTTTGAATACATTTTTATTGCTTTTTTCGCATTATCTCAGGATTCTAAGAACATTATAGTCATATTGAGTAAAAAACTACTTTTTGCATTTGCAAGATTTAAAAAAGCATATGTTTCGAGTAAAACTCCCAAAGATGCATTATTTCAGGCAGTATTAGCCATTTTCCATGTGTGGTGTAGGAGTTGTGTTTAAATAACTGTCATATTGAGTGTTACAGTATACAGTCATATTGAGTAATACCTCATTTTTGTATTTGCAAACCATAGAAAAACAACTGTATCTAGTAAAACTCACATGTATTCAATATCACAGGCATTTTTAGACACTTTGCAGGTTTGGATTAGGAATTATGTTGGAATACATTTTTATTGCTTTATTCGCATTATCTCAGGATTCTAAGTACATTACTGTCAAATTGAGTAAAACATTCCTTTTTGTTTTTGCAAACGGTACCAAATGTTTTTTTTTTTTCAGGGAAACTCTCAAAGATGCATTTCTTCAGGCATTATTAGACATATTGCATGTGTATTTTTGGAGTTATGTTTCATAAACTGACATTTTGAGTTTGACTAATATGAGGCCAGTAAAACCTGATTTTTGTATTTTTGAACCTTTCCAAAATACCTGATTCAGGTCAAACTCACATAAATTCAATATTACAGGCTTTTTTAGACAAAGTTCATGTTTGGTTTTGGAGTTATGATTATAAACCTTTCATATTTAGGTTGACAGTCACACTGTTATATTGAATAAAAAAACTAACGTGTGTCTTTAGAAACCTTACAAAAGATCATTTTTCTAGTACTACTAACAAAAATACATATCTCTAGGCATTATTAGCCATTTTGCATGTGTTGTTTAGAAGTTATGTTTGAATACATTTTTATTGCTTTTTTCGCATTATCTCAGGATTCTAAGAACATTATAGTCATATTGATTAAAAAACTACTTTTTGCATTTGCAAGATTTAAAAAAGCATATGTTTCCAGTAAAACTCCCAAAGATGCATTATTTCAGGCATTATTAGCCATTTTCCATGTGTGGTGTAGGAGTTATGTTTAAATAACTGTCATATTGAGTGTTACAGTATACAGTCATATTGAGTAATACCTCATTTTTGTATTTGCAAACCATAGAAAAACAACTGTATCTAGTAAAACTCACATGTATTCAATATCACAGGCATTTTTAGACACTTTGCACGTTTGGATTAGGAATTATGTTGGAATACATTTTTATTGCTTTATTCGCATCATCTCAGGATTCTAAGTACATTACTGTCAAATTGAGTAAAACATTACTTTTTGTTTTTGCAAACGGTACCAATTTTTTTTTTTCAGGAAAACTCTCAAAGATGCATTTCTTCAGGCATTATTAGACATATTGCATGTGTATTTTTGGAGTTATGTTTCATAAACTGACATTTTGAGTTTGACCAATATGAGGCCAGTAAAACCTGATTTTTGTATTTTTGAACCTTTCCAAAATACCTGATTCAGGTCAAACTCACATAAATTCAGTATTACAGGCTTTTTTAGACAAATTTCATGTTTGGTTTTGGAGTTATGATTATAAACCTTTCATATTTAGGTTGACAGTCACACTGTTATATTGAATAAAAAAACTAACTTGTGTCTTTAGAAACCTTACAAAAGATCATTTTTCTAGTACTACTAACAAAAATACATATCTCTAGGCATTATTAGCCATTTTGCATGTGTTGTTTAGAAGTTATGTTTGAATACATTTTTATTGCTTTTTTCGCATTATCTCAGGATTCTAAGAACATTATAGTCATATTGAGTAAAAAACTACTTTTTGCATTTGCAAGATTTAAAAAAGCATATGTTTCGAGTAAAACTCCCAAAGATGCATTATTTCAGGCATTATTAGCCATTTTCCATGTGTGGTGTAGGAGTTGTGTTTAAATAACTGTCATATTGAGTGTTACAGTATACAGTCATATTGAGTAATACCTCATTTTTGTATTTGCAAACCATAGAAAAACAACTGTATCTAGTAAAACTCACATGTATTCAATATCACAGGCATTTTTAGACACTTTGCACGTTTGGATTAGGAATTATGTCGGAATACATTTTTATTGCTTTATTCGCATTATCTCAGGATTCTAAGTACATTACTGTCAAATTGAGTAAAACATTACTTTTTGTTTTTGCAAACGGTACCAAATTTTTTTTTTCAGGAAAACTCTCAAAGATGCATTTCTTCAGGCATTATTAGACATATTGCATGTGTATTTTGGGAGTTATGTTTCATAAACTGACATTTTGAGTTTGACCAATATGAGGCCAGTAAAACCTGTTTTTTGTATTTTTGAACCTTTCCAAAATACCTGATTCAGGTCAAACTCACATAAATTCAATATTACAGGCTTTTTTAGACAAATTTCATGTTTGCTTTTGGAGTTATGATTATAAACCTTTCATATTTAGGTTGACAGTCACACTGTTATATTGAATAAAAAAACAAACTTGTGTCTTTAGAAACCTTACAAAAGATCATTTTTCTAGTACTACTAACAAAAATACATGTCTCTAGGCATTATTAGCCATTTTGCATGTGTTGTTTAGAAGTTATGTTTGAATACATTTTTATTGCTTTTTTCGCATTATCTCAGGATTCTAAGAACATTATAGTCATATTGAGTAAAAAACTACTTTTTGCATTTGCAAGATTTAAAAAAGCATATGTTTCGAGTAAAACTCCCAAAGATGCATTATTTCAGGCATTATTAGCCATTTTCCATGTGTGGTGTAGGAGTTATGTTTAAATAACTCTCATATTGAGTGTTACAGTATACAGTCATATTGAGTAATACCTCATTTTTGTATTTGCAAACCATAGAAAAACAACTGTATCTAGTAAAACTCACATGTATTCAATATCACAGGAATTTTTAGACACTTTGCACGTTTGGATTAGGAATTATGTTGGAATACATTTTTATTGCTTTATTCGCATTATCTCAGGATTCTAAGTACATTACTGTCAAATTGAGTAAAACATTACTTTTTGTTTTTGCAAACGGTACCAAATGTTTTTTTTTTTTCAGGGAAACTCTCAAAGATGCATTTCTTCAGGCATTATTAGACATATTGCATGTGTATTTTTGGAGTTATGTTTCATAAACTGACATTTTGAGTTTGACCAATATGAGGCCAGTAAAACCTGATTTTTGTATTTTTGAACCTTTCCAAAATACCTGATTCAGGTCAAACTCACATAAATTCAATATTACAGGCTTTTTTAGACAAAGTTCATGTTTGGTTTTGGAGTTATGGTTATAAACCTTTCATATTTAGGTTGACAGTCACACTGTTATATTGAATAAAAAAACTAACTTGTGTCTTTAGAAACCTTACAAAAGATAATTTTTCTAGTACTACTAACAAAAATACATATCTCTAGGCATTATTAGCCATTTTGCATGTGTTGTTTAGAAGTTATGTTTGAATACATTTTTATTGCTTTTTTCGCATTATCTCAGGATTCTAAGAACATTATAGTCATATTGATTAAAAAACTACTTTTTGCATTTGCAAGATTTAAAAAAGCATATGTTTCGAGTAAAACTCCCAAAGATGCATTATTTCAGGCAGTATTAGCCATTTTCCATGTGTGGTGTAGGAGTTATGTTTAAATAACTGTCATATTGAGTGTTACAGTATACAGTCATATTGAGTAATACCTCATTTTTGTATTTGCAAACCATAGAAAAACAACTGTATCTAGTAAAACTCACATGTATTCAATATCACAGGCATTTTTAGACACTTTGCACGTTTGGATTAGGAATTATGTTGGAATACATTTTTATTGCTTTATTCGCATTATCTCAGGATTCTAAGTACATTACTGTCAAATTGAGTAAAACATTACTTTTTGTTTTTGCAAACGGTACCAAATGTTTTTTTTTCAGGAAAACTCTCAAAGATGCATTTCTTCAGGCATTATTAGACATATTGCATGTGTATTTTGGGAGTTATGTTTCATAAACTGACATTTTGAGTTTGACCAATATGAGGCCAGTAAAACCTGTTTTTTGTATTTTTGAACCTTTCCAAAATACCTGATTCAGGTCAAACTCACATAAATTCAATATTACAGGCTTTTTTAGACAAATTTCATGTTTGGTTTTGGAGTTATGATTATAAACCTTTCATATTTAGGTTGACAGTCACACTGTTATATTGAATAAAAAAACTAACTTGTGTCTTTAGAAACCTTACAAAAGATCATTTTTCTAGTACTACTAACAAAAATACATGTCTCTAAGCATTATTAGCCATTTTGCATGTGTTGTTTAGATGTTATGTTTGAATACATTTTTATTGCTTTTTTCGCATTATCTCAGGATTCTAAGAACATTATAGTCATATTGAGTAAAAAACTACTTTTTGCATTTGCAAGATTTAAAAAAGCATATGTTTCGAGTAAAACTCCCAAAGATGCATTATTTCAGGCAGTATTAGCCATTTTCCATGTGTGGTGTAGGAGTTATGTTTAAATAACTGTCATATTGAGTGTTACAGTATACAGTCATATTGAGTAATACCTCATTTTTGTATTTGCAAACCATAGAAAAACAACTGTATCTAGTAAAACTCACATGTATTCAATATCACAGGCATTTTTAGACACTTTGCAGGTTTGGATTAGGAATTATGTTGGAATACATTTTTATTGCTTTATTCGCATTATCTCAGGATTCTAAGTACATTACTGTCAAATTGAGTAAAACATTCCTTTTTGTTTTTGCAAACGGTACCAAATGTTTTTTTTTTTCAGGGAAACTCTCAAAGATGCATTTCTTCAGGCATTATTAGACATATTGCATGTGTATTTTTGGAGTTATGTTTCATAAACTGACATTTTGAGTTTGACCAATATGAGGCCAGTAAAACCTGATTTTTGTATTTTTGAACCTTTCCAAAATACCTGATTCAGGTCAAACTCACATAAATTCAATATTACAGGCTTTTTTAGACAAAGTTCATGTTTGGTTTTGGAGTTATGATTATAAACCTTTCATATTTAGGTTGACAGTCACACTGTTATATTGAATAAAAAAACTAACTTGTGTCTTTAGAAACCTTACAAAAGATCATTTTTCTAGTACTACTAACAAAAATACTATCTCTAGGCATTATTAGCCATTTTGCATGTGTTGTTTAGAAGTTATGTTTGAATACATTTTTATTGCTTTTTTCGCATTATCTCAGGATTCTAAGAACATTATAGTCATATTGATTAAAAAACTACTTTTTGCATTTGCAAGATTTAAAAAACCATATGTTTCCAGTAAAACTCCCAAAGATGCATTATTTCAGGCATTATTAGCCATTTTCCATGTGTGGTGTAGGAGTTATGTTTAAATAACTGTCATATTGAGTGTTACAGTATACAGTCATATTGAGTAATACCTCATTTTTGTATTTGCAAACCATAGAAAAACAACTGTATCTAGTAAAACTCACATGTATTCAATATCACAGGCATTTTTAGACACTTTGCACGTTTGGATTAGGAATTATGTTGGAATACATTTTTATTGCTTTATTCGCATTATCTCAGGATTCTAAGTACATTACTGTCAAATTGAGTAAAACATTACTTTTTGTTTTTGCAAACGGTACCAAATTTTTTTTTTCAGGAAAACTCTCAAAGATGCATTTCTTCAGGCATTATTAGACATGTTGCATGTGTATTTTGGGAGTTATGTTTCATAAACTGACATTTTGAGTTTGACCAATATGAGGCCAGTAAAACCTGTTTTTTGTATTTTTGAACCTTTCCAAAATACCTGATTCAGGTCAAACTCACATAAATTCAATATTACAGGCTTTTTTAGACAAATATCATGTTTGGTTTTGGAGTTATGATTATAAACCTTTCATATTTAGGTTGACAGTCACACTGTTATATTGAATAAAAAAACTAACTTGTGTCTTTAGAAACCTTACAAAAGATCATTTTTCTAGTACTACTAACAAAAATACATGTCTCTAAGCATTATTAGCCATTTTGCATGTGTTGTTTAGAAGTTATGTTTGAATACATTTTTATTGCTTTTTTCGCATTATCTCAGGATTCTAAGAACATTATAGTCATATTGAGTAAAAAACTACTTTTTGCATTTGCAAGATTTAAAAAAGCATATGTTTCGAGTAAAACTCCCAAAGATGCATTATTTCAGGCATTATTAGCCATTTTCCATGTGTGGTGTAGGAGTTATGTTTAAATAACTCTCATATTGAGTGTTACAGTATACAGTCATATTGAGTAATACCTCATTTTTGTATTTGCAAACCATAGAAAAACAACTGTATCTAGTAAAACTCACATGTATTCAATATCACAGGCATTTTTAGACACTTTGCACGTTTGGATTAGGAATTATGTTGGAATACATTTTTATTGCTTTATTCGCATTATCTCAGGATTCTAAGTACATTACTGTCAAATTGAGTAAAACATTACTTTTTGTTTTTGCAAACGGTACCAAATGTTTTTTTTTTTCAGGGAAACTCTCAAAGATGCATTTCTTCAGGCATTATTAGACATATTGCATGTGTATTTTTGGAGTTATGTTTCATAAACTGACATTTTGAGTTTGACCAATATGAGGCCAGTAAAACCTGATTTTTGTATTTTTGAACCTTTCCAAAATACCTGATTCAGGTCAAACTCACATAAATTCAATATTACAGGCTTTTTTAGACAAAGTTCATGTTTGGTTTTGGAGTTATGATTATAAACCTTTCATATTTAGGTTGACAGTCACACTGTTATATTGAATAAAAAAACTAACTTGTGTCTTTAGAAACCTTACAAAAGATCATTTTTCTAGTACTACTAACAAAAATACATGTCTCTAAGCATTATTAGCCATTTTGCATGTGTTGTTTAGAAGTTATGTTTGAATACATTTTTATTGCTTTTTTCGCATTATCTCAGGATTCTAAGAACATTATAGTCATATTGAGTAAAAAACTACTTTTTGCATTTGCAAGATTTAAAAAAGCATATGTTTCGAGTAAAACTCCCAAAGATGCATTATTTCAGGCATTATTAGCCATTTTCCATGTGTGGTGTAGGAGTTATGTTTAAATAACTGTCATATTGAGTGTTACAGTATACAGTCATATTGAGTAATACCTCATTTTTGTATTTGCAAACCATAGAAAAACAACTGTATCTAGTAAAACTCACATGTATTCAATATCACAGGCATTTTTAGACACTTTGCACGTTTGGATTAGGAATTATGTTGGAATACATTTTTATTGCTTTATTCGCATTATCTCAGGATTCTAAGTACATTACTGTCAAATTGAGTAAAACATTACTTTTTGTTTTTGCAAACGGTACCAAATTTTTTTTTTCAGGAAAACTCTCAAAGATGCATTTCTTCAGGCATTATTAGACATGTTGCATGTGTATTTTGGGAGTTATGTTTCATAAACTGACATTTTGAGTTTGACCAATATGAGGCCAGTAAAACCTGTTTTTTGTATTTTTGAACCTTTCCAAAATACCTGATTCAGGTCAAACTCACATAAATTCAATATTACAGGCTTTTTTAGACAAATTTCATGTTTGGTTTTGGAGTTATGATTATAAACCTTTCATATTTAGGTTGACAGTCACACTGTTATATTGAATAAAAAAAACTAACTTGTGTCTTTAGAAACCTTACAAAAGATCATTTTTCTAGTACTACTAACAAAAATACATGTCTCTAAGCATTATTAGCCATTTTGCATGTGTTGTTTAGATGTTATGTTTGAATACATTTTTATTGCTTTTTTCGCATTATCTCAGGATTCTAAGAACATTATAGTCATATTGAGTAAAAAACTACTTTTTGCATTTGCAAGATTTAAAAAAGCATATGTTTCGAGTAAAACTCCCAAAGATGCATTATTTCAGGCAGTATTAGCCATTTTCCATGTGTGGTGTAGGAGTTATGTTTAAATAACTGTCATATTGAGTGTTACAGTATACAGTCATATTGAGTAATACCTCATTTTTGTATTTGCAAACCATAGAAAAACAACTGTATCTAGTAAAACTCACATGTATTCAATATCACAGGCATTTTTAGACACTTTGCAGGTTTGGATTAGGAATTATGTTGGAATACATTTTTATTGCTTTATTCGCATTATCTCAGGATTCTAAGTACATTACTGTCAAATTGAGTAAAACATTCCTTTTTGTTTTTGCAAACGGTACCAAATGTTTTTTTTTTTCAGGGAAACTCTCAAAGATGCATTTCTTCAGGCATTATTAGACATATTGCATGTGTATTTTTGGAGTTATGTTTCATAAACTGACATTTTGAGTTTGACCAATATGAGGCCAGTAAAACCTGATTTTTGTATTTTTGAACCTTTCCAAAATACCTGATTCAGGTCAAACTCACATAAATTCAATATTACAGGCTTTTTTAGACAAAGTTCATGTTTGGTTTTGGAGTTATGATTATAAACCTTTCATATTTAGGTTGACAGTCACACTGTTATATTGAATAAAAAAACTAACTTGTGTCTTTAGAAACCTTACAAAAGATCATTTTTCTAGTACTACTAACAAAAATACTATCTCTAGGCATTATTAGCCATTTTGCATGTGTTGTTTAGAAGTTATGTTTGAATACATTTTTATTGCTTTTTTCGCATTATCTCAGGATTCTAAGAACATTATAGTCATATTGATTAAAAAACTACTTTTTGCATTTGCAAGATTTAAAAAACCATATGTTTCCAGTAAAACTCCCAAAGATGCATTATTTCAGGCATTATTAGCCATTTTCCATGTGTGGTGTAGGAGTTATGTTTAAATAACTGTCATATTGAGTGTTACAGTATACAGTCATATTGAGTAATACCTCATTTTTGTATTTGCAAACCATAGAAAAACAACTGTATCTAGTAAAACTCACATGTATTCAATATCACAGGCATTTTTAGACACTTTGCACGTTTGGATTAGGAATTATGTTGGAATACATTTTTATTGCTTTATTCGCATTATCTCAGGATTCTAAGTACATTACTGTCAAATTGAGTAAAACATTACTTTTTGTTTTTGCAAACGGTACCAAATTTTTTTTTTCAGGAAAACTCTCAAAGATGCATTTCTTCAGGCATTATTAGACATGTTGCATGTGTATTTTGGGAGTTATGTTTCATAAACTGACATTTTGAGTTTGACCAATATGAGGCCAGTAAAACCTGTTTTTTGTATTTTTGAACCTTTCCAAAATACCTGATTCAGGTCAAACTCACATAAATTCAATATTACAGGCTTTTTTAGACAAATATCATGTTTGGTTTTGGAGTTATGATTATAAACCTTTCATATTTAGGTTGACAGTCACACTGTTATATTGAATAAAAAAACTAACTTGTGTCTTTAGAAACCTTACAAAAGATCATTTTTCTAGTACTACTAACAAAAATACATGTCTCTAAGCATTATTAGCCATTTTGCATGTGTTGTTTAGAAGTTATGTTTGAATACATTTTTATTGCTTTTTTCGCATTATCTCAGGATTCTAAGAACATTATAGTCATATTGAGTAAAAAACTACTTTTTGCATTTGCAAGATTTAAAAAAGCATATGTTTCGAGTAAAACTCCCAAAGATGCATTATTTCAGGCATTATTAGCCATTTTCCATGTGTGGTGTAGGAGTTATGTTTAAATAACTCTCATATTGAGTGTTACAGTATACAGTCATATTGAGTAATACCTCATTTTTGTATTTGCAAACCATAGAAAAACAACTGTATCTAGTAAAACTCACATGTATTCAATATCACAGGCATTTTTAGACACTTTGCACGTTTGGATTAGGAATTATGTTGGAATACATTTTTATTGCTTTATTCGCATTATCTCAGGATTCTAAGTACATTACTGTCAAATTGAGTAAAACATTACTTTTTGTTTTTGCAAACGGTACCAAATGTTTTTTTTTTTCAGGGAAACTCTCAAAGATGCATTTCTTCAGGCATTATTAGACATATTGCATGTGTATTTTTGGAGTTATGTTTCATAAACTGACATTTTGAGTTTGACCAATATGAGGCCAGTAAAACCTGATTTTTGTATTTTTGAACCTTTCCAAAATACCTGATTCAGGTCAAACTCACATAAATTCAATATTACAGGCTTTTTTAGACAAAGTTCATGTTTGGTTTTGGAGTTATGATTATAAACCTTTCATATTTAGGTTGACAGTCACACTGTTATATTGAATAAAAAAACTAACTTGTGTCTTTAGAAACCTTACAAAAGATCATTTTTCTAGTACTACTAACAAAAATACATGTCTCTAAGCATTATTAGCCATTTTGCATGTGTTGTTTAGAAGTTATGTTTGAATACATTTTTATTGCTTTTTTCGCATTATCTCAGGATTCTAAGAACATTATAGTCATATTGAGTAAAAAACTACTTTTTGCATTTGCAAGATTTAAAAAAGCATATGTTTCGAGTAAAACTCCCAAAGATGCATTATTTCAGGCATTATTAGCCATTTTCCATGTGTGGTGTAGGAGTTATGTTTAAATAACTGTCATATTGAGTGTTACAGTATACAGTCATATTGAGTAATACCTCATTTTTGTATTTGCAAACCATAGAAAAACAACTGTATCTAGTAAAACTCACATGTATTCAATATCACAGGCATTTTTAGACACTTTGCACGTTTGGATTAGGAATTATGTTGGAATACATTTTTATTGCTTTATTCGCATTATCTCAGGATTCTAAGTACATTACTGTCAAATTGAGTAAAACATTACTTTTTGTTTTTGCAAACGGTACCAAATTTTTTTTTTCAGGAAAACTCTCAAAGATGCATTTCTTCAGGCATTATTAGACATGTTGCATGTGTATTTTGGGAGTTATGTTTCATAAACTGACATTTTGAGTTTGACCAATATGAGGCCAGTAAAACCTGTTTTTTGTATTTTTGAACCTTTCCAAAATACCTGATTCAGGTCAAACTCACATAAATTCAATATTACAGGCTTTTTTAGACAAATATCATGTTTGGTTTTGGAGTTATGATTATAAACCTTTCATATTTAGGTTGACAGTCACACTGTTATATTGAATAAAAAAACTAACTTGTGTCTTTAGAAACCTTACAAAAGATCATTTTTCTAGTACTACTAACAAAAATACATGTCTCTAAGCATTATTAGCCATTTTGCATGTGTTGTTTAGAAGTTATGTTTGAATACATTTTTATTGCTTTTTTCGCATTATCTCAGGATTCTAAGAACATTATAGTCATATTGAGTAAAAAACTACTTTTTGCATTTGCAAGATTTAAAAAAGCATATGTTTCGAGTAAAACTCCCAAAGATGCATTATTTCAGGCATTATTAGCCATTTTCCATGTGTGGTGTAGGAGTTATGTTTAAATAACTCTCATATTGAGTGTTACAGTATACAGTCATATTGAGTAATACCTCATTTTTGTATTTGCAAACCATAGAAAAACAACTGTATCTAGTAAAACTCACATGTATTCAATATCACAGGCATTTTTAGACACTTTGCACGTTTGGATTAGGAATTATGTTGGAATACATTTTTATTGCTTTATTCGCATTATCTCAGGATTCTAAGTACATTACTGTCAAATTGAGTAAAACATTACTTTTTGTTTTTGCAAACGGTACCAAATGTTTTTTTTTTTCAGGGAAACTCTCAAAGATGCATTTCTTCAGGCATTATTAGACATATTGCATGTGTATTTTTGGAGTTATGTTTCATAAACTGACATTTTGAGTTTGACCAATATGAGGCCAGTAAAACCTGATTTTTGTATTTTTGAACCTTTCCAAAATACCTGATTCAGGTCAAACTCACATAAATTCAATATTACAGGCTTTTTTAGACAAAGTTCATGTTTGGTTTTGGAGTTATGATTATAAACCTTTCATATTTAGGTTGACAGTCACACTGTTATATTGAATAAAAAAACTAACTTGTGTCTTTAGAAACCTTACAAAAGATCATTTTTCTAGTACTACTAACAAAAATACATGTCTCTAAGCATTATTAGCCATTTTGCATGTGTTGTTTAGAAGTTATGTTTGAATACATTTTTATTGCTTTTTTCGCATTATCTCAGGATTCTAAGAACATTATAGTCATATTGAGTAAAAAACTACTTTTTGCATTTGCAAGATTTAAAAAAGCATATGTTTCGAGTAAAACTCCCAAAGATGCATTATTTCAGGCATTATTAGCCATTTTCCATGTGTGGTGTAGGAGTTATGTTTAAATAACTGTCATATTGAGTGTTACAGTATACAGTCATATTGAGTAATACCTCATTTTTGTATTTGCAAACCATAGAAAAACAACTGTATCTAGTAAAACTCACATGTATTCAATATCACAGGCATTTTTAGACACTTTGCACGTTTGGATTAGGAATTATGTTGGAATACATTTTTATTGCTTTATTCGCATTATCTCAGGATTCTAAGTACATTACTGTCAAATTGAGTAAAACATTACTTTTTGTTTTTGCAAACGGTACCAAATTTTTTTTTTCAGGAAAACTCTCAAAGATGCATTTCTTCAGGCATTATTAGACATATTGCATGTGTATTTTGGGAGTTATGTTTCATAAACTGACATTTTGAGTTTGACCAATATGAGGCCAGTAAAACCTGTTTTTTGTATTTTTGAACCTTTCCAAAATACCTGATTCAGGTCAAACTCACATAAATTCAATATTACAGGCTTTTTTAGACAAATTTCATGTTTGGTTTTGGAGTTATGATTATAAACCTTTCATATTTAGGTTGACAGTCACACTGTTATATTGAATAAAAAAACTAACTTGTGTCTTTAGAAACCTTACAAAGGATCATTTTTCTAGTACTACTAACAAAAATACATGTCTCTAAGCATTATTAGCCATTTTGCATGTGTTGTTTAGAAGTTATGTTTGAATACATTTTTATTGCTTTTTTCGCATTATCTCAGGATTCTAAGAACATTATAGTCATATTGAGTAAAAAACTACTTTTTGCATTTGCAAGATTTAAAAAAGCATATGTTTCCAGTAAAACTCCCAAAGATGCATTATTTCAGGCATTATTAGCCATTTTCCATGTGTGGTGTAGGAGTTATGTTTAAATAACTCTCATATTGAGTGTTACAGTATACAGTCATATTGAGTAATACCTCATTTTTGTATTTGCAAACCATAGAAAAACAACTGTATCTAGTAAAACTCACATGTATTCAATATCACAGGCATTTTTAGACACTTTGCACGTTTGGATTAGGAATTATGTTGGAATACATTTTTATTGCTTTATTCGCATTATCTCAGGATTCTAAGTACATTACTGTCAAATTGAGTAAAACATTACTTTTTGTTTTTGCAAACGGTACCAAATGTTTTTTTTTTTCAGGGAAACTCTCAAAGATGCATTTCTTCAGGCATTATTAGACATATTGCATGTGTATTTTTGGAGTTATGTTTCATAAACTGACATTTTGAGTTTGACCAATATGAGGCCAGTAAAACCTGATTTTTGTATTTTTGAACCTTTCCAAAATACCTGATTCAGGTCAAACTCACATAAATTCAATATTACAGGCTTTTTTAGACAAAGTTCATGTTTGGTTTTGGAGTTATGATTATAAACCTTTCATATTTAGGTTGACAGTCACACTGTTATATTGAATAAAAAAACTAACTTGTGTCTTTAGAAACCTTACAAAAGATCATTTTTCTAGTACTACTAACAAAAATACATATCTCTAGGCATTATTAGCCATTTTGCATGTGTTGTTTAGAAGTTATGTTTGAATACATTTTTATTGCTTTTTTCGCATTATCTCAGGATTCTAAGAACATTATAGTCATATTGATTAAAAAACTACTTTTTGCATTTGCAAGATTTAAAAAAGCATATGTTTCCAGTAAAACTCCCAAAGATGCATTATTTCAGGCATTATTAGCCATTTTCCATGTGTGGTGTTGGAGTTATGTTTAAATAACTGTCATATTGAGTGTTACAGTATACAGTCATATTGAGTAATACCTCATTTTTGTATTTGCAAACCATAGAAAAACAACTGTATCTAGTAAAACTCACATGTATTCAATATCACAGGCATTTTTAGACACTTTGCACGTTTGGATTAGGAATTATGTTGGAATACATTTTTATTGCTTTATTCGCATTATCTCAGGATTCTAAGTACATTACTGTCAAATTGAGTAAAACATTACTTTTTGTTTTTGCAAACGGTACCAAATGTTTTTTTTTTTCAGGGAAACTCTCAAATATGCATTTCTTCAGGCATTATTAGACATATTGCATGTGTATTTTTGGAGTTATGTTTCATAAACTGACATTTTGAGTTTGACCAATATGAGGCCAGTAAAACCTGATTTTTGTATTTTTGAACCTTTCCAAAATACCTGATTCAGGTCAAACTCACATAAATTCAATATTACAGGCTTTTTTAGACAAAGTTCATGTTTGGTTTTGGAGTTATGATTATAAACCTTTCATATTTAGGTTGACAGTCACACTGTTATATTGAATAAAAAAACTAACTTGTGTCTTTAGAAACCTTACAAAAGATCATTTTTCTAGTACTACTAACAAAAATACATATCTCTAGGCATTATTAGCCATTTTGCATGTGTTGTTTAGAAGTTATGTTTGAATACATTGTTACTGCTTTTTTCGCATTATCTCAGGATTCTAAGAACATTATAGTCATATTGATTAAAAAACTACTTTTTGCATTTGCAAGATTTAAAAAAGCATATGTTTCCAGTAAAACTCCCAAAGATGCATTATTTCAGGCATTATTAGCCATTTTCCATGTGTGGTGTAGGAGTTATGTTTAAATAACTGTCATATTGAGTGTTACAGTATACAGTCATATTGAGTAATACCTCATTTTTGTATTTGCAAACCATAGAAAAACAACTGTATCTAGTAAAACTCACATGTATTCAATATCACAGGCATTTTTAGACACTTTGCACGTTTGGATTAGGAATTATGTTGGAATACATTTTTATTGCTTTATTCGCATTATCTCAGGATTCTAAGTACATTACTGTCAAATTGAGTAAAACATTACTTTTTGTTTTTGCAAACGGTACCAAATTTTTTTTTCAGGAAAACTCTCAAAGATGCATTTCTTCAGGCATTATTAGACATGTTGCATGTGTATTTTGGGAGTTATGTTTCATAAACTGACATTTTGAGTTTGACCAATATGAGGCCAGTAAAACCTGTTTTTTGTATTTTTGAACCTTTCCAAAATACCTGATTCAGGTCAAACTCACATAAATTCAATATTACAGGCTTTTTTAGACAAATTTCATGTTTGGTTTTGGAGTTATGATTATAAACCTTTCATATTTAGGTTGACAGTCACACTGTTATATTGAATAAAAAAACTAACTTGTGTCTTTAGAAACCTTACAAAAGATCATTTTTCTAGTACTACTAACAAAAATACATGTCTCTAAGCATTATTAGCCATTTTGCATGTGTTGTTTAGAAGTTATGTTTGAATACATTTTTATTGCTTTTTTCGCATTATCTCAGGATTCTAAGAACATTATAGTCATATTGAGTAAAAAACTACTTTTTGCATTTGCAAGATTTAAAAAAGCATATGTTTCCAGTAAAACTCCCAAAGATGCATTATTTCAGGCATTATTAGCCATTTTCCATGTGTGGTGTAGGAGTTATGTTTAAATAACTCTCATATTGAGTGTTACAGTATACAGTCATATTGAGTAATACCTCATTTTTGTATTTGCAAACCATAGAAAAACAACTGTATCTAGTAAAACTCACATGTATTCAATATCACAGGCATTTTTAGACACTTTGCACGTTTGGATTAGGAATTATGTTGGAATACATTTTTATTGCTTTATTCGCATTATCTCAGGATTCTAAGTACATTACTGTCAAATTGAGTAAAACATTACTTTTTGTTTTTGCAAACGGTACCAAATGTTTTTTTTTTTCAGGGAAACTCTCAAAGATGCATTTCTTCAGGCATTATTAGACATATTGCATGTGTATTTTTGGAGTTATGTTTCATAAACTGACATTTTGAGTTTGACCAATATGAGGCCAGTAAAACCTGATTTTTGTATTTTTGAACCTTTCAAAATACCTGATTCAGGTCAAACTCACATAAATTCAATATTACAGGCTTTTTTAGACAAAGTTCATGTTTGGTTTTGGAGTTATGATTATAAACCTTTCATATTTAGGTTGACAGTCACACTGTTATATTGAATAAAAAAACTAACTTGTGTCTTTAGAAACCTTACAAAAGATCATTTTTCTAGTACTACTAACAAAAATACATATCTCTAGGCATTATTAGCCATTTTGCATGTGTTGTTTAGAAGTTATGTTTGAATACATTTTTATTGCTTTTTTCGCATTATCTCAGGATTCTAAGAACATTATAGTCATATTGATTAAAAAACTACTTTTTGCATTTGCAAGATTTAAAAAAGCATATGTTTCCAGTAAAACTCCCAAAGATGCATTATTTCAGGCATTATTAGCCATTTTCCATGTGTGGTGTTGGAGTTATGTTTAAATAACTGTCATATTGAGTGTTACAGTATACAGTCATATTGAGTAATACCTCATTTTTGTATTTGCAAACCATAGAAAAACAACTGTATCTAGTAAAACTCACATGTATTCAATATCACAGGCATTTTTAGACACTTTGCACGTTTGGATTAGGAATTATGTTGGAATACATTTTTATTGCTTTATTCGCATTATCTCAGGATTCTAAGTACATTACTGTCAAATTGAGTAAAACATTACTTTTTGTTTTTGCAAACGGTACCAAATGTTTTTTTTTTTCAGGGAAACTCTCAAATATGCATTTCTTCAGGCATTATTAGACATATTGCATGTGTATTTTTGGAGTTATGTTTCATAAACTGACATTTTGAGTTTGACCAATATGAGGCCAGTAAAACCTGATTTTTGTATTTTTGAACCTTCCAAAATACCTGATTCAGGTCAAACTCACATAAATTCAATATTACAGGCTTTTTTAGACAAAGTTCATGTTTGGTTTTGGAGTTATGATTATAAACCTTTCATATTTAGGTTGACAGTCACACTGTTATATTGAATAAAAAAACTAACTTGTGTCTTTAGAAACCTTACAAAAGATCATTTTTCTAGTACTACTAACAAAAATACATATCTCTAGGCATTATTAGCCATTTTGCATGTGTTGTTTAGAAGTTATGTTTGAATACATTGTTACTGCTTTTTTCGCATTATCTCAGGATTCTAAGAACATTATAGTCATATTGATTAAAAAACTACTTTTTGCATTTGCAAGATTTAAAAAAGCATATGTTTCCAGTAAAACTCCCAAAGATGCATTATTTCAGGCATTATTAGCCATTTTCCATGTGTGGTGTAGGAGTTATGTTTAAATAACTGTCATATTGAGTGTTACAGTATACAGTCATATTGAGTAATACCTCATTTTTGTATTTGCAAACCATAGAAAAACAACTGTATCTAGTAAAACTCACATGTATTCAATATCACAGGCATTTTTAGACACTTTGCACGTTTGGATTAGGAATTATGTTGGAATACATTTTTATTGCTTTATTCGCATTATCTCAGGATTCTAAGTACATTACTGTCAAATTGAGTAAAACATTACTTTTTGTTTTTGCAAACGGTACCAAATTTTTTTTTCAGGAAAACTCTCAAAGATGCATTTCTTCAGGCATTATTAGACATGTTGCATGTGTATTTTGGGAGTTATGTTTCATAAACTGACATTTTGAGTTTGACCAATATGAGGCCAGTAAAACCTGTTTTTTGTATTTTTGAACCTTTCCAAAATACCTGATTCAGGTCAAACTCACATAAATTCAATATTACAGGCTTTTTTAGACAAATTTCATGTTTGGTTTTGGAGTTATGATTATAAACCTTTCATATTTAGGTTGACAGTCACACTGTTATATTGAATAAAAAACTAACTTGTGTCTTTAGAAACCTTACAAAAGATCATTTTTCTAGTACTACTAACAAAAATACATGTCTCTAAGCATTATTAGCCATTTTGCATGTGTTGTTTAGAAGTTATGTTTGAATACATTTTTATTGCTTTTTTCGCATTATCTCAGGATTCTAAGAACATTATAGTCATATTGAGTAAAAAACTACTTTTTGCATTTGCAAGATTTAAAAAAGCATATGTTTCCAGTAAAACTCCCAAAGATGCATTATTTCAGGCATTATTAGCCATTTTCCATGTGTGGTGTAGGAGTTATGTTTAAATAACTCTCATATTGAGTGTTACAGTATACAGTCATATTGAGTAATACCTCATTTTTGTATTTGCAAACCATAGAAAAACAACTGTATCTAGTAAAACTCACATGTATTCAATATCACAGGCATTTTTAGACACTTTGCACGTTTGGATTAGGAATTATGTTGGAATACATTTTTATTGCTTTATTCGCATTATCTCAGGATTCTAAGTACATTACTGTCAAATTGAGTAAAACATTACTTTTTGTTTTTGCAAACGGTACCAAATGTTTTTTTTTTTCAGGGAAACTCTCAAAGATGCATTTCTTCAGGCATTATTAGACATATTGCATGTGTATTTTTGGAGTTATGTTTCATAAACTGACATTTTGAGTTTGACCAATATGAGGCCAGTAAAACCTGATTTTTGTATTTTTGAACCTTTCCAAAATACCTGATTCAGGTCAAACTCACATAAATTCAATATTACAGGCTTTTTAGACAAAGTTCATGTTTGGTTTTGGAGTTATGATTATAAACCTTTCATATTTAGGTTGACAGTCACACTGTTATATTGAATAAAAAAACTAACTTGTGTCTTTAGAAACCTTACAAAAGATCATTTTTCTAGTACTACTAACAAAAATACATATCTCTAGGCATTATTAGCCATTTTGCATGTGTTGTTTAGAAGTTATGTTTGAATACATTTTTATTGCTTTTTTCGCATTATCTCAGGATTCTAAGAACATTATAGTCATATTGATTAAAAAACTACTTTTTGCATTTACAAGATTTAAAAAAGCATATGTTTCCAGTAAAACTCCCAAAGATGCATTATTTCAGGCATTATTAGCCATTTTCCATGTGTGGTGTAGGAGTTATGTTTAAATAACTGTCATATTGAGTGTTACAGTATACAGTCATATTGAGTAATACCTCATTTTTGTATTTGCAAACCATAGAAAAACAACTGTATCTAGTAAAACTCACATGTATTCAATATCACAGGCATTTTTAGACACTTTGCACGTTTGGATTAGGAATTATGTTGGAATACATTTTTATTGCTTTATTCGCATTATCTCAGGATTCTAAGTACATTACTGTCAAATTGAGTAAAACATTACTTTTTGTTTTTGCAAACGGTACCAAATGTTTTTTTTTCAGGGAAACTCTCAAAGATGCATTTCTTCAGGCATTATTAGACATATTGCATGTGTATTTTTGGAGTTATGTTTCATAAACTGACATTTTGAGTTTGACCAATATGAGGCCAGTAAAACCTGATTTTTGTATTTTTGAACCTTTCCAAAATACCTGATTCAGGTCAAACTCACATAAATTCAATATTACAGGCTTTTTTAGACAAAGTTCATGTTTGGTTTTGGAGTTATGATTATAAACCTTTCATATTTAGGTTGACAGTCACACTGTTATATTGAATAAAAAAACTAACTTGTGTCTTTAGAAACCTTACAAAAGATCATTTTTCTAGTACTACTAACAAAAATACATATCTCTAGGCATTATTAGCCATTTTGCATGTGTTGTTTAGAAGTTATGTTGAATACATTTTTATTGCTTTTTTCGCATTATCTCAGGATTCTAAGAACATTATAGTCATATTGATTAAAAAACTACTTTTTGCATTTGCAAGATTTAAAAAAGCATATGTTTCCAGTAAAACTCCCAAAGATGCATTATTTCAGGCATTATTAGCCATTTTCCATGTGTGGTGTAGGAGTTATGTTTAAATAACTGTCATATTGAGTGTTACAGTATACAGTCATATTGAGTAATACCTCATTTTTGTATTTGCAAACCATAGAAAAACAACTGTATCTAGTAAAACTCACATGTATTCAATATCACAGGCATTTTTAGACACTTTGCACGTTTGGATTAGGAATTATGTTGGAATACATTTTTATTGCTTTATTCGCATTATCTCAGGATTCTAAGTACATTACTGTCAAATTGAGTAAAACATTACTTTTTGTTTTTGCAAACGGTACCAAATGTTTTTTTTTTCAGGGAAACACTCAAAGATGCATTTCTTCAGGCATTATTAGACATATTGCATGTGTATTTTTGGAGTTATGTTTCATAAACTGACATTTTGAGTTTGACCAATATGAGGCCAGTAAAACCTGATTTTTGTATTTTTGAACCTTTCCAAAATACCTGATTCAGGTCAAACTCACATAAATTCAATATTACAGGCTTTTTTAGACAAAGTTCATGTTTGGTTTTGGAGTTATGATTATAAACCTTTCATATTTAGGTTGACAGTCACACTGTTATATTGAATAAAAAAACTAACTTGTGTCTTTAGAAACCTTACAAAAGATCATTTTTCTAGTACTACTAACAAAAATACATATCTCTAGGCATTATTAGCCATTTTGCATGTGTTGTTTAGAAGTTATGTTTGAATACATTTTTATTGCTTTTTTCGCATTATCTCAGGATTCTAAGAACATTATAGTCATATTGATTAAAAAACTACTTTTTGCATTTGCAAGATTTAAAAAAGCATATGTTTCCAGTAAAACTCCCAAAGATGCATTATTTCAGGCATTATTAGCCATTTTCCATGTGTGGTGTAGGAGTTATGTTTAAATAACTGTCATATTGAGTGTTACAGTATACAGTCATATTGAGTAATACCTCATTTTTGTATTTGCAAACCATAGAAAAACAACTGTATCTAGTAAAACTCACATGTATTCAATATCACAGGCATTTTTAGACACTTTGCACGTTTGGATCAGGAATTATGTTGGAATACATTTTTATTGCTTTATTCGCATTATCTCAGGATTCTAAGTACATTACTGTCAAATTGAGTAAAACATTACTTTTTGTTTTTGCAAACGGTACCAAATTTTTTTTTTCAGGAAAACTCTCAAAGATGCATTTCTTCAGGCATTATTAGACATATTGCATGTGCATTTTCGGAGTTATGTTTCATAAACTGACATTTTGAGTTTGACCAATATGAGGCCAGTAAAACCTGTTTTTTGTATTTTTGAACCTTTCCAAAATACCTGATTCAGGTCAAACTCACATAAATTCAATATTACAGGCTTTTTTAGACAAATTTCATGTTTGGTTTTGGAGTTATGATTATAAACCTTTCATATTTAGGTTGACAGTCACACTGTTATATTGAATAAAAAAACTAACTTGTGTCTTTAGAAACCTTACAAAAGATCATTTTTCTAGTACTACTAACAAAAATACATGTCTCTAGGCATTATTAGCCATTTTGCATGTGTTGTTTAGAAGTTATGTTTGAATACATTTTTATTGCTTTTTTCGCATTATCTCAGGATTCTAAGAACATTATAGTCATATTGAGTAAAAAACTACTTTTTGCATTTGCAAGATTTAAAAAAGCATATGTTTCGAGTAAAACTCCCAAAGATGCATTATTTCAGGCATTATTAGCCATTTTCCATGTGTGGTGTAGGAGTTATGTTTAAATAACTGTCATATTGAGTGTTACAGTATACAGTCATATTGAGTAATACCTCATTTTTGTATTTGCAAACCATAGAAAAACAACTGTATCTAGTAAAACTCACATGTATTCAATATCACAGGCATTTTTAGACACTTTGCACGTTTGGATTAGGAATTATGTTGGAATACATTTTTATTGCTTTATTCGCATTATCTCAGGATTCTAAGTACATTACTGTCAAATTGAGTAAAACATTACTTTTTGTTTTTGCAAACGGTACCAAATGTTTTTTTTTTCAGGGAAACTCTCAAAGATGCATTTCTTCAGGCATTATTAGACATATTGCATGTGTATTTTTGGAGTTATGTTTCATAAACTGACATTTTGAGTTTGACCAATATGAGGCCAGTAAAACCTGATTTTTGTATTTTTGAACCTTTCCAAAATACCTGATTCAGGTCAAACTCACATAAATTCAATATTACAGGCTTTTTTAGACAAAGTTCATGTTTGGTTTTGGAGTTATGATTATAAACCTTTCATATTTAGGTTGACAGTCACACTGTTATATTGAATAAAAAAACTAACTTGTGTCTTTAGAAACCTTACAAAAGATCATTTTTCTAGTACTACTAACAAAAATACATATCTCTAGGCATTATTAGCCATTTTGCATGTGTTGTTTAGAAGTTATGTTGAATACATTTTTATTGCTTTTTTCGCATTATCTCAGGATTGTAAGAACATTATAGTCATATTGAGTAAAAAACTACTTTTTGCATTTGCAAGATTTAAAAAAGCATATGTTTCGAGTAAAACTCCCAAAGATGCATTATTTCAGGCATTATTAGCCATTTTCCATATGTGGTGTAGGAGTTATGTTTAAAAAACTGTCATATTGAGTGTTACAGTATACAGTCATATTGAGTAATACCTCATTTTTGTATTTGCAAACCATAGAAAAACAACTCTATCTAGTAAAACTCACATGTATTCAATATCACAGGCATTTTTAGACACTTTGCACGTTTGGATTAGGAATTATGTTGGAATACATTTTTATTGCTTTATTCGCATTATCTCAGGATTCTAAGTACATTACTGTCAAATTGAGTAAAACATTACTTTTTGTTTTTGCAAACGGTACCAAATGTTTTTTTTTCAGGGAAACTCTCAAAGATGCATTTTTTCAGGCATTATTAGACATATTGCATTTTTATTTTTGGAGTTATGTTTCATAAACTGACATTTGGAGTTTGACCAATATGAGGCCAGTAAAACCTGATTTTTGTATTTTTGAACCTTTCCAAAATACCTGATTCAGGTCAAACTCACATAAATTCAATATTACAGGCTTTTTTAGACAACGTTCATGTTTGGTTTTGGAGTTATGATTATAAACCTTTCATATTTAGGTTGACAGTCACACTGTTATATTGAATAAAAAAACTAACTTGTGTCTTTAGAAACCTTACAAAAGATCATTTTTCTAGTACTACTAACAAAAATACATATCTCTAGGCATTATTAGCCATTTTGCATGTGTTGTTTAGAAGTTATGTTTGAATACATTTTTATTGCTTTTTTCGCATTATCTCAGGATTCTAAGAACATTATAGTCATATTGATTAAAAACCTACTTTTTGCATTTGCAAGATTTAAACAAGCATATGTTTCCAGTAAAACTCCCAAAGATGCATTATTTCAGGCATTATTAGCCATTTTCCATGTGTGGTGTAGGAGTTATGTTTAAATAACTGTCATATTGAGTGTTACAGTATACAGTCATATTGAGTAATACCTCATTTTTGTATTTGCAAACCATAGAAAAACAACCGTATCTAGTAAAACTCACATGTATTCAATATCACAGGCATTTTTAGACACTTTGCACGTTTGGATTAGGAATTATGTTGGAATACATTTTTATTGCTTTATTCGCATTATCTCAGGATTCTAAGTACATTACTGTCAAATTGAGTAAAACATTACTTTTTGTTTTTGCAAACGGTACCAAATGTTTTTTTTTCAGGGAAACTCTCAAAGATGCATTTATTCAGGCATTATTAGACATATTGCATGTGTATTTTTGGAGTTATGTTTCATAAACTGACATTTTGAGTTTGACCAATATGAGGCCAGTAAAACCTGATTTTTGTATTTTTGAACCTTTCCAAAATACCTGATTCAGGTCAAACTCACATAAATTCAATATTACAGGCTTTTTTAGACAAAGTTCATGTTTGGTTTTGGAGTTATGATTATAAACCTTTCATATTTAGGTTGACAGTCACACTGTTATATTGAATAAAAAAACTAACTTGTGTCTTTAGAAACCTTACAAAAGATCATTTTTCTAGTACTACTAACAAAAATACATGTCTCTAGGCATTATTAGCCATTTTGCATGTGTTGTTTAGAAGTTATGTTTGAATACATTTTTATTGCTTTTTTCGCATTATCTCAGGATTCTAAGAACATTATAGTCATATTGAGTAAAAAACTACTTTTTGCATTTGCAAGATTTAAAAAAGCATATGTTTCGAGTAAAACTCCCAAAGATGCATTATTTCAGGCATTATTAGCCATTTTCCATGTGTGGTGTAGGAGTTATGTTTAAATAACTGTCATATTGAGTGTTACAGTATACAGTCATATTGAGTAATACCTCATTTTTGTATTTGCAAACCATAGAAAAACAACTGTATCTAGTAAAACTCACATGTATTCAATATCACAGACATTTTTAGACACTTTGCACGTTTGGATTAGGAATTATGTTGGAATACATTTTTATTGCTTTATTCGCATTATCTCAGGATTCTAAGTACATCACTGTCAAATTGAGTAAAACATTACTTTTTGTTTTTGCAAACGGTACCAAATGTTTTTTTTTTTTCAGGGAAACTCTCAAAGATGCATTTCTTCAGGCATTATTAGACATATTGCATGTGTATTTTTGGAGTTATGTTTCAAAAACTGACATTTTGAGTTTGACCAATATGAGGCCAGTAAAACCTGATTTTTGTATTTTTGAACCTTTCCAAAATACCTGATTCAGGTCAAACTCACATAAATTCAATATTACAGGCTTTTTTAGACAAAGTTCATGTTTGGTTTTGGAGTTATGATTATAAACCTTTCATATTTAGGTTGACAGTCACACTGTTATATTGAATAAAAAAACTAACTTGTGTCTTTAGAAACCTTACAAAAGATCATTTTTCTAGTACTACTAACAAAAATACATATCTCTAGGCATTATTAGCCATTTTGCATGTGTTGTTTAGAAGTTATGTTTGAATACATTTTTATTGCTTTTTTCGCATTATCTCAGGATTCTAAGAACATTATAGTCATATTGAGTAAAAAACCACTTTTTGCATTTGCAAGATTTAAAAAAGCATATGTTTCCAGTAAAACTCCCAAAGATGCATTATTTTAGGCATTATTAGCCATTTTCCATGTGTGGTGTAGGAGTTATGTTTAAATAACTGTCATATTGAGTGTTAAAGTATACAGTCATATTGAGTAATACCTCATTTTTGTATTTGCAAACCATAGAAAAACAACTGTATCTACTAAAACTCACATGTATTCAATATCACAGGCATTTTTAGACACTTTGCACGTTTGGATTAGGAATTATGTTGGAATACATTTTTATTGCTTTATTCGCATTATCTCAGGATTCTAAGTACATTACTGTCAAATTGAGTAAAACATTACTTTTTGTTTTTGCAAACGGTACCAAATGTTTTTTTTTTCAGGGAAACTCTCAAAGATGCATTTCTTCAGGCATTATTAGACATATTGCATGTGTATTTTTGGAGTTATGTTTCATAAACTGACATTTTGAGTTTGACCAATATGAGGCCAGTAAAACCTGATTTTTGTATTTTTGAACCTTTCCAAAATACCTGATTCAGGTCAAACTCACATAAATTCAATATTACAGGCTTTTTTAGACAAAGTTCATGTTTGGTTTTGGAGTTATGATTATAAACCTTTCATATTTAGGTTGACAGTCACACTGTTATATTGAATAAAAAAACTAACTTGTGTCTTTAGAAACCTTACAAAAGATCATTTTTCTAGTACTACTAACAAAAATACATATCTTTAGGCATTATTAGCCATTTTGCATGTGTTGTTTAGAAGTTATGTTTGAATACATTTTTATTGCTGTTTTCGCATTATCTCAGGATTCTAAGAACATTATAGTCATATTGAGTAAAAAACTACTTTTTGCATTTGCAAGATTTAAAAAAGCATATGTTTCCAGTAAAACTCCCAAAGATGCATTATTTCAGGCATTATTAGCCATTTTCCATGTGTGGTGTAGGAGTTATGTTTAAATAACTGTCATATTGAGTGTTACAGTATACAGTCATATTGAGTAATACCTCATTTTTGTATTTGCAAACCATAGAAAAACAACTGTATCTACTAAAACTCACATGTATTCAATATCACAGGCATTTTTAGACACTTTGCACGTTTGGATTAGGAATTATGTTGGAATACATTTTTATTGCTTTATTCGCATTATCTCAGGATTCTAAGTACATTACTGTCAAATTGAGTAAAACATTACTTTTTGTTTTTGCAAACGGTACCAAATTTTTTTTTTCAGGAAAACTCTCAAAGATGCATTTCTTCAGGCATTATTAGACATATTGCATGTGTATTTTTGGAGTTATGTTTCATAAACTGACATTTTGAGTTTGACCAATATGAGGCCAGTAAAACCTGATTTTTGTATTTTTGAACCTTTCCAAAACACCTGATTCAGGTCAAACTCACATAAATTCAATATTACAGGCTTTTTTAGACAAATTTCATGTTTGGTTTTGGAGTTATGATTATAAACCTTTCATATTTAGGTTGACAGTCACACTGTTATATTGAATAAAAAAACTAACTTTTGTCTTTAGAAACCTTACAAAAGATCATTTTTCTAGTACTACTAACAAAAATACATATCTCTAGGCATTATTAACCATTTTGCATGTGTTGTTTAGAAGTTATGTTTGAATACATTTTTATTGCTTTTTTCGCATTATCTCAGGATTCTAAGAACATTATAGTCATATTGATTAAAAAACTACTTTTTGCATTTGCAAGATTTAAAAAAGCATATGTTTCGAGTAAAACTCCCAAAGATGCATTATTTCAGGCATTATTAGCCATTTTCCATGTGTGGTGTAGGAGTTATGTTTAAATAACTCTCATATTGAGTGTTACAGTATACAGTCATATTGAGTAATACCTCATTTTTGTATTTGCAAACCATAGAAAAACAACTGTATCTAGTAAAACTCACATGTATTCAATATCACAGGAATTTTTAGACACTTTGCACGTTTGGATTAGGAATTATGTTGGAATACATTTTTATTGCTTTATTCGCATCATCTCAGGATTCTAAGTACATTACTGTCAAATTGAGTAAAACATTACTTTTTGTTTTTGCAAACGGTACCAAATTTTTTTTTTTCAGGGAAACTCTCAAAGATGCATTTCTTCAGGCATTATTAGACATATTGCATGTGTATTTTTGGAGTTATGTTTCATAAACTGACATTTTGAGTTTGACCAATATGAGGCCAGTAAAACCTGATTTTTGTATTTTTGAACCTTTCCAAAATACCTGATTCAGGTCAAACTCACATAAATTCAATATTACAGGCTTTTTTAGACAAAGTTCATGTTTGGTTTTGGAGTTATGATTATAAACCTTTCATATTTAGGTTGACAGTCACACTGTTATATTGAATAAAAAAACTAACTTGTGTCTTTAGAAACCTTACAAAAGATCATTTTTCTAGTACTACTAACAAAAATACATATCTTTAGGCATTATTAGCCATTTTGCATGTGTTGTTTAGAAGTTATGTTTGAATACATTTTTATTGCTGTTTTCGCATTATCTCAGGATTCTAAGAACATTATAGTCATATTGAGTAAAAAACTACTTTTTGCATTTGCAAGATTTAAAAAAGCATATGTTTCCAGTAAAACTCCCAAAGATGCATTATTTCAGGCATTATTAGCCATTTTCCATGTGTGGTGTAGGAGTTATGTTTAAATAACTGCCATATTGAGTGTTACAGTATACAGTCATATTGAGTAATACCTCATTTTTGTATTTGCAAACCATAGAAAAACAACTGTATCTACTAAAACTCACATGTATTCAATATCACAGGCATTTTTAGACACTTTGCACGTTTGGATTAGGAATTATGTTGGAATACATTTTTATTGCTTTATTCGCATTATCTCAGGATTCTAAGTACATTACTGTCAAATTGAGTAAAACATTACTTTTTGTTTTTGCAAACGGTACCAAATTTTTTTTTTCAGGAAAACTCTCAAAGATGCATTTCTTCAGGCATTATTAGACATATTGCATGTGTATTTTTGGAGTTATGTTTCATAAACTGACATTTTGAGTTTGACCAATATGAGGCCAGTAAAACCTGATTTTTGTATTTTTGAACCTTTCCAAAACACCTGATTCAGGTCAAACTCACATAAATTCAATATTACAGGCTTTTTTAGACAAATTTCATGCTTGGTTTTGGAGTTATGATTATAAACCTTTCATATTTAGGTTGACAGTCACACTGTTATATTGAATAAAAAAACTAACTTTTGTCTTTAGAAACCTTACAAAAGATCATTTTTCTAGTACTACTAACAAAAATACATATCTCTAGGCATTATTAACCATTTTGCATGTGTTGTTTAGAAGTTATGTTTGAATACATTTTTATTGCTTTTTTCGCATTATCTCAGGATTCTAAGAACATTATAGTCATATTGAGTAAAAAACTACTTTTTGCATTTGCAAGATTTAAAAAAGCATATGTTTCGAGTAAAACTCCCAAAGATGCATTATTTCAGGCATTATTAGCCATTTTCCATGTGTGGTGTAGGAGTTATGTTTAAATAACTCTCATATTGAGTGTTACAGTATACAATAATATTGAGTAATACCTCATTTTTGTATTTGCAAACCATAGAAAAACAACTGTATCTAGTAAAACTCACATGTATTCAATATCACAGGAATTTTTAGACACTTTGCACGTTTGGATTAGGAATTATGTTGGAATACATTTTTATTGCTTTATTCGCATCATCTCAGGATTCTAAGTACATTACTGTCAAATTGAGTAAAACATTACTTTTTGTTTTTGCAAACGGTACCAAATGTTTTTTTTTTCAGGGAAACTCTCAAAGATGCATTTCTTCAGGCATTATTAGACATATTGCATGTGTATTTTTGGAGTTATGTTTCATAAACTGACATTTTGAGTTTGACCAATATGAGGCCAGTAAAACCTGATTTTTGTATTTTTGAACCTTTCCAAAATACCTGATTCAGGTCAAACTCACATAAATTCAATATTACAGGCTTTTTTAGACAAAGTTCATGTTTGGTTTTGGAGTTATGATTATAAACCTTTCATATTTAGGTTGACAGTCACACTGTTATATTGAATAAAAAAACTAACTTGTGTCTTTAGAAACCTTACAAAAGATCATTTTTCTAGTACTACTAACAAAAATACATATCTCTAGGCATTATTAACCATTTTGCATGTGTTGTTTAGAAGTTATGTTTGAATACATTTTTATTGCTTTTTTTGCATTATCTCAGGATTCTAAGAACATTATAGTCATATTGAGTAAAAAACTACTTTTTGCATTTGCAAGATTTAAAAAAGCATATGTTTCGAGTAAAACTCCCAAAGATGCATTATTTCAGGCATTATTAGCCATTTTCCATGTGTGGTGTAGGAGTAATGTTTAAATAACTGTCATATTGAGTGTTACAGTATACAGTCATATTGAGTAATACCTCATTTTTGTATTTGCAAACCATAGAAAAACAACTGTATCTAGTAAAACTCACATGTATTCAATATCACAGGCATTTTTAGACACTTTGCACGTTTGGATTAGGAATTATGTTGGAATACATTTTTATTGCTTTATTCGCATTATCTCAGGATTCTAAGTACATTACTGTCAAATTGAGTAAAACATTACTTTTTGTTTTTGCAAACGGTACCAAATGTTTTTTTTTCAGGAAAACTCTCAAAGATGCATTTCTTCAGGCATTATTAGACATATTGCATGTGTATTTTTGGAGTTATGTTTCATAAACTGACATTTTGAGTTTGACTAATATGAGGCCAGTAAAACCTGATTTTTGTATTTTTGAACCTTTCCAAAATACCTGATTCAGGTCAAACTCACATAAATTCAGTATTACAGGCTTTTTTAGACAAATTTCATGTTTGGTTTTGGAGTTAGGATTATAAACCTTTCATATTTAGGTTGACAGTCACACTGTTATATTGAATAAAAAAACTAACTTGTGTCTTTAGAAACCTTACAAAAGATCATTTTTCTAGTACTACTAACAAAAATACATGTCTCTAGGCATTATTAGCCATTTTGCATGTGTTGTTTAGAAGTTATGTTTGAATACATTTTTATTGCTTTTTTCGCATTATCTCAGGATTCTAAGAACATTATAGTCATATTGAGTAAAAAACTACTTTTTGCATTTGCAAGATTTAAAAAAGCATATGTTTCGAGTAAAACTCCCAAAGATGCATTATTTCAGGCATTATTAGCCATTTTCCATGTGTGGTGTAGGAGTTATGTTTAAATAACTGTCATATTGAGTGTTACAGTATACAGTCATATTGAGTAATACCTAATTTTTGTATTTGCAAACCATAGAAAAACAACTGTATCTAGTAAAACTCACATGTATTCAATATCACAGGCATTTTTAGACACTTTGCACGTTTGGATTAGGAATTATGTTGGAATACATTTTTATTGCTTTATTCGCATCATCTCAGGATTCTAAGTACATTACTGTCAAATTGAGTAAAACATTACTTTTTGTTTTTGCAAACGGTACCAAATTTTTTTTTTCAGGAAAACTCTCAAAGATGCATTTCTTCAGGCATTATTAGACATATTGCATGTGTATTTTTGGAGTTATGTTTCATAAACTGACATTTTGAGTTTGACCAATATGAGGCCAGTAAAACCTGATTTTTGTATTTTTGAACCTTTCCAAAATACCTGATTCAGGTCAAACTCACATAAATTCAGTATTACAGGCTTTTTTAGACAAATTTCATGTTTGGTTTTGGAGTTATGATTATAAACCTTTCATATTTAGGTTGACAGTCACACTGTTATATTGAATAAAAAAACTAACTTGTGTCTTTAGAAACCTTACAAAAGATCATTTTTCTAGTACTACTAACAAAAATACATATCTCTAAGCATTATTAGCCATTTTGCATGTGTTGTTTAGAAGTTATGTTTGAATACATTTTTATTGCTTTTTTCGCATTATCTCAGGATTCTAAGAACATTATAGTCATATTGAGTAAAAAACTACTTTTTGCATTTGCAAGATTTAAAAAAGCATATGTTTCCAGTAAAACTCCCAAAGATGCATTATTTCAGGCATTATTAGCCATTTTCCATGTGTGGTGTAGGAGTTATGTTTAAATAACTGTCATATTGAGTGTTACAGTATACAGTCATATTGAGTAATACCTCATTTTTGTATTTGCAAACCATAGAAAAACAACTGTATCTAGTAAAACTCACATGTATTCAATATCACAGGCATTTTTAGACACTTTGCACGTTTGGATCAGGAATTATGTTGGAATATATTTTTATTGCTTTATTCGCATTATCTCAGGATTCTAAGTACATTACTGTCAAATTGAGTAAAACATTACTTTTTGTTTTTGCAAACGGTACCAAATTTTTTTTTTCAGGAAAACTCTCAAAGATGCATTTCTTCAGGCATTATTAGACATATTGCATGTGTATTTTGGGAGTTATGTTTCATAAACTGACATTTTGAGTTTGACCAATATGAGGCCAGTAAAACCTGTTTTTTGTATTTTTGAACCTTTCCAAAATACCTGATTCAGGTCAAACTCACATAAATTCAATATTACAGGCTTTTTTAGACAAATTTCATGTTTGGTTTTGGAGTTATGATTATAAACCTTTCATATTTAGGTTGACAGTCACACTGTTATATTGAATAAAAAAACTAACTTGTGTCTTTAGAAACCTTACAAAAGATCATTTTTCTAGTACTACTAACAAAAATACATGTCTCTAAGCATTATTAGCCATTTTGCATGTGTTGTTTAGAAGTTATGTTTGAATACATTTTTATTGCTTTTTTCGCATTATCTCAGGATTCTAAGAACATTATAGTCATATTGAGTAAAAAACTACTTTTTGCATTTGCAAGATTTAAAAAAGCATATGTTTGGAGTAAAACTCCCAAAGATGCATTATTTCAGGCATTATTAGCCATTTTCCATGTGTGGTGTAGGAGTTATGTTTAAATAACTCTCATATTGAGTGTTACAGTATACAGTCATATTGAGTAATACCTCATTTTTGTATTTGCAAACCATAGAAAAACAACTGTATCTAGTAAAACTCACATGTATTCAATATCACAGGAATTTTTAGACACTTTGCACGTTTGGATTAGGAATTATGTTGGAATACATTTTTATTGCTTTATTCGCATTATCTCAGGATTCTAAGTACATTACTGTCAAATTGAGTAAAACATTACTTTTTGTTTTTGCAAACGGTACCAAATGTTTTTTTTTTCAGGGAAACTCTCAAAGATGCATTTCTTCAGGCATTATTAGACATATTGCATGTGTATTTTTGGAGTTATGTTTCATAAACTGACATTTTGAGTTTGACCAATATGAGGCCAGTAAAACCTGATTTTTGTATTTTTGAACCTTTCCAAAATACCTGATTCAGGTCAAACTCACATAAATTCAATATTACAGGCTTTTTTAGACAAAGTTCATGTTTGGTTTTGGAGTTATGATTATAAACCTTTCATATTTAGGTTGACAGTCACACTGTTATATTGAATAAAAAAACTAACTTGTGTCTTTAGAAACCTTACAAAAGATCATTTTTCTAGTACTACTAACAAAAATACATATCTCTAGGCATTATTAGCCATTTTGCATGTGTTGTTTAGAAGTTATGTTTGAATACATTTTTATTGCTTTTTTCGCATTATCTCAGGATTCTAAGAACATTATAGTCATATTGATTAAAAAACTACTTTTTGCATTTGCAAGATTTAAAAAAGCATATGTTTCCAGTAAAACTCCCAAAGATGCATTATTTCAGGCATTATTAGCCATTTTCCATGTGTGGTGTAGGAGTTATGTTTAAATAACTGTCATATTGAGTGTTACAGTATACAGTCATATTGAGTAATACCTCATTTTTGTATTTGCAAACCATAGAAAAACAACTGTATCTAGTAAAACTCACATGTATTCAATATCACAGGCATTTTTAGACACTTTGCACGTTTGGATCAGGAATTATGTTGGAATAAATTTTTATTGCTTTATTCGCATTATCTCAGGATTCTAAGTACATTACTGTCAAATTGAGTAAAACATTACTTTTTGTTTTTGCAAACGGTACCAAATTTTTTTTTTCAGGAAAACTCTCAAAGATGCATTTCTTCAGGCATTATTAGACATATTGCATGTGTATTTTGGGAGTTATGTTTCATAAACTGACATTTTGAGTTTGACCAATATGAGGCCAGTAAAACCTGTTTTTTGTATTTTTGAACCTTTCCAAAATACCTGATTCAGGTCAAACTCACATAAATTCAATATTACAGGCTTTTTTAGACAAATTTCATGTTTGGTTTTGGAGTTATGATTATAAACCTTTCATATTTAGGTTGACAGTCACACTGTTATATTGAATAAAAAAACTAACTTGTGTCTTTAGAAACCTTACAAAAGATCATTTTTCTAGTACTACTAACAAAAATACATGTCTCTAGGCATTATTAGCCATTTTGCATGTGTTGTTTAGAAGTTATGTTTGAATACATTTTTATTGCTTTTTTCGCATTATCTCAGGATTCTAAGAACATTATAGTCATATTGAGTAAAAAACTACTTTTTGCATTTGCAAGATTTAAAAAAGCATATGTTTCGAGTAAAACTCCCAAAGATGCATTATTTCAGGCATTATTAGCCATTTTCCATGTGTGGTGTAGGAGTTATGTTTAAATAACTCTCATATTGAGTGTTACAGTATACAGTCATATTGAGTAATACCTCATTTTTGTATTTGCAAACCATAGAAAAACAACTGTATCTACTAAAACTCACATGTATTCAATATCACAGACATTTTTAGACACTTTGCACGTTTGGATTAGGAATTATGTTGGAATACATTTTTATTGCTTTATTCGCATTATCTCAGGATTCTAAGTACATCACTGTCAAATTGAGTAAAACATTACTTTTTGTTTTTGCAAACGGTACCAAATGTTTTTTTTTTTTCAGGGAAACTCTCAAAGATGCATTTCTTCAGGCATTATTAGACATATTGCATGTGTATTTTTGGAGTTATGTTTCAAAAACTGACATTTTGAGTTTGACCAATATGAGGCCAGTAAAACCTGATTTTTGTATTTTTGAACCTTTCCAAAATACCTGATTCAGGTCAAACTCACATAAATTCAATATTACAGGCTTTTTTAGACAAAGTTCATGTTTGGTTTTGGAGTTATGATTATAAACCTTTCATATTTAGGTTGACAGTCACACTGTTATATTGAATAAAAAAACTAACTTGTGTCTTTAGAAACCTTACAAAAGATCATTTTTCTAGTACTACTAACAAAAATACATATCTCTAGGCATTATTAGCCATTTTGCATGTGTTGTTTAGAAGTTATGTTTGGATTCATTTTTATTGCTTTTTTCGCATTATCTCAGGATTCTAAGAACATTGTAGTCATATTGAGTAAAAAACCACTTTTTGCATTTGCAAGATTTAAAAAAGCATATGTTTCCAGTAAAACTCCCAAAGATGCATTATTTTAGGCATTATTAGCCATTTTCCATGTGTGGTGTAGGAGTTATGTTTAAATAACTGTCATATTGAGTGTTAAAGTATACAGTCATATTGAGTAATACCTCATTTTTGTATTTGCAAACCATAGAAAAACAACTGTATCTACTAAAACTCACATGTATTCAATATCACAGGCATTTTTAGACACTTTGCACGTTTGGATTAGGAATTATGTTGGAATACATTTTTATTGCTTTATTCGCATTATCTCAGGATTCTAAGTACATTACTGTCAAATTGAGTAAAACATTACTTTTTGTTTTTGCAAACGGTACCAAATGTTTTTTTTTTCAGGGAAACTCTCAAAGATGCATTTCTTCAGGCATTATTAGACATATTGCATGTGTATTTTTGGAGTTATGTTTCATAAACTGACATTTTGAGTTTGACCAATATGAGGCCAGTAAAACCTGATTTTTGTATTTTTGAACCTTTCCAAAATACCTGATTCAGGTCAAACTCACATAAATTCAATATTACAGGCTTTTTTAGACAAAGTTCATGTTTGGTTTTGGAGTTATGATTATAAACCTTTCATATTTAGGTTGACAGTCACACTGTTATATTGAATAAAAAAACTAACTTGTGTCTTTAGAAACCTTACAAAAGATCATTTTTCTAGTACTACTAACAAAAATACATATCTTTAGGCATTATTAGCCATTTTGCATGTGTTGTTTAGAAGTTATGTTTGAATACATTTTTATTGCTGTTTTCGCATTATCTCAGGATTCTAAGAACATTATAGTCATATTGAGTAAAAAACTACTTTTTGCATTTGCAAGATTTAAAAAAGCATATGTTTCCAGTAAAACTCCCAAAGATGCATTATTTCAGGCATTATTAGCCATTTTCCATGTGTGGTGTAGGAGTTATGTTTAAATAACTGTCATATTGAGTGTTACAGTATACAGTCATATTGAGTAATACCTCATTTTTGTATTTGCAAACCATAGAAAAACAACTGTATCTACTAAAACTCACATGTATTCAATATCACAGGCATTTTTAGACACTTTGGACCTTTGGATTAGGAATTATGTTGGAATACATTTTTATTGCTTTATTCGCATTATCTCAGGATTCTAAGTACATTACTGTCAAATTGAGTAAAACATTACTTTTTGTTTTTGCAAACGGTACCAAATTTTTTTTTTCAGGAAAACTCTCAAAGATGCATTTCTTCAGGCATTATTAGACATATTGCATGTGTATTTTTGGAGTTATGTTTCATAAACTGACATTTTGAGTTTGACCAATATGAGGCCAGTAAAACCTGATTTTTGTATTTTTGAACCTTTCCAAAACACCTGATTCAGGTCAAACTCACATAAATTCAATATTACAGGCTTTTTTAGACAAATTTCATGTTTGGTTTTGGAGTTATGATTATAAACCTTTCATATTTAGGTTGACAGTCACACTGTTATATTGAATAAAAAAACTAACTTTTGTCTTTAGAAACCTTACAAAAGATCATTTTTCTAGTACTACTAACAAAAATACATATCTCTAGGCATTATTAACCATTTTGCATGTGTTGTTTAGAAGTTATGTTTGAATACATTTTTATTGCTTTTTTCGCATTATCTCAGGATTCTAAGAACATTATAGTCATATTGAGTAAAAAACCACTTTTTGCATTTGCAAGATTTAAAAAAGCATATGTTTCCAGTAAAACTCCCAAAGATGCATTATTTTAGGCATTATTAGCCATTTTCCATGTGTGGTGTAGGAGTTATGTTTAAATAACTGTCATATTGAGTGTTAAAGTATACAGTCATATTGAGTAATACCTCATTTTTGTATTTGCAAACCATAGAAAAACAACTGTATCTACTAAAACTCACATGTATTCAATATCACAGGCATTTTTAGACACTTTGCACGTTTGGATTAGGAATTATGTTGGAATACATTTTTATTGCTTTATTCGCATTATCTCAGGATTCTAAGTACATTACTGTCAAATTGAGTAAAACATTACTTTTTGTTTTTGCAAACGGTACCAAATGTTTTTTTTTTCAGGGAAACTCTCAAAGATGCATTTCTTCAGGCATTATTAGACATATTGCATGTGTATTTTTGGAGTTATGTTTCATAAACTGACATTTTGAGTTTGACCAATATGAGGCCAGTAAAACCTGATTTTTGTATTTTTGAACCTTTCCAAAATACCTGATTCAGGTCAAACTCACATAAATTCAATATTACAGGCTTTTTTAGACAAAGTTCATGTTTGGTTTTGGAGTTATGATTATAAACCTTTCATATTTAGGTTGACAGTCACACTGTTATATTGAATAAAAAAACTAACTTGTGTCTTTAGAAACCTTACAAAAGATCATTTTTCTAGTACTACTAACAAAAATACATATCTTTAGGCATTATTAGCCATTTTGCATGTGTTGTTTAGAAGTTATGTTTGAATACATTTTTATTGCTGTTTTCGCATTATCTCAGGATTCTAAGAACATTATAGTCATATTGAGTAAAAAACTACTTTTTGCATTTGCAAGATTTAAAAAAGCATATGTTTCCAGTAAAACTCCCAAAGATGCATTATTTCAGGCATTATTAGCCATTTTCCATGTGTGGTGTAGGAGTTATGTTTAAATAACTGTCATATTGAGTGTTACAGTATACAGTCATATTGAGTAATACCTCATTTTTGTATTTGCAAACCATAGAAAAACAACTGTATCTACTAAAACTCACATGTATTCAATATCACAGGCATTTTTAGACACTTTGCACGTTTGGATTAGGAATTATGTTGGAATACATTTTTATTGCTTTATTCGCATTATCTCAGGATTCTAAGTACATTACTGTCAAATTGAGTAAAACATTACTTTTTGTTTTTGCAAACGGTACCAAATTTTTTTTTTCAGGAAAACTCTCAAAGATGCATTTCTTCAGGCATTATTAGACATATTGCATGTGTATTTTTGGAGTTATGTTTCATAAACTGACATTTTGAGTTTGACCAATATGAGGCCAGTAAAACCTGATTTTTGTATTTTTGAACCTTTCCAAAACACCTGATTCAGGTCAAACTCACATAAATTCAATATTACAGGCTTTTTTAGACAAATTTCATGTTTGGTTTTGGAGTTATGATTATAAACCTTTCATATTTAGGTTGACAGTCACACTGTTATATTGAATAAAAAAACTAACTTTTGTCTTTAGAAACCTTACAAAAGATCATTTTTCTAGTACTACTAACAAAAATACATATCTCTAGGCATTATTAACCATTTTGCATGTGTTGTTTAGAAGTTATGTTTGAATACATTTTTATTGCTTTTTTCGCATTATCTCAGGATTCTAAGAACATTATAGTCATATTGAGTAAAAAACTACTTTTTGCATTTGCAAGATTTAAAAAAGCATATGTTTCGAGTAAAACTCCCAAAGATGCATTATTTCAGGCATTATTAGCCATTTTCCATGTGTGGTGTAGGAGTTATGTTTAAATAACTCTCATATTGAGTGTTACAGTATACAGTCATATTGAGTAATACCTCATTTTTGTATTTGCAAACCATAGAAAAACAACTGTATCTAGTAAAACTCACATGTATTCAATATCACAGGAATTTTTAGACACTTTGCACGTTTGGATTAGGAATTATGTTGGAATACATTTTTATTGCTTTATTCGCATCATCTCAGGATTCTAAGTACATTACTGTCAAATTGAGTAAAACATTACTTTTTGTTTTTGCAAACGGTACCAAATGTTTTTTTTTTCCGGGAAACTCTCAAAGATGCATTTCTTCAGGCATTATTAGACATATTGCATGTGTATTTTTGGAGTTATGTTTCATAAACTGACATTTTGAGTTTGACCAATATGAGGCCAGTAAAACCTGATTTTTGTATTTTTGAACCTTTCCAAAATACCTGATTCAGGTCAAACTCACATAAATTCAATATTACAGGCTTTTTTAGACAAAGTTCATGTTTGGTTTTGGAGTTATGATTATAAACCTTTCATATTTAGGTTGACAGTCACACTGTTATATTGAATAAAAAAACTAACTTGTGTCTTTAGAAACCTTACAAAAGATCATTTTTCTAGTACTACTAACAAAAATACATATCTTTAGGCATTATTAGCCATTTTGCATGTGTTGTTTAGAAGTTATGTTTGAATACATTTTTATTGCTGTTTTCGCATTATCTCAGGATTCTAAGAACATTATAGTCATATTGAGTAAAAAACTACTTTTTGCATTTGCAAGATTTAAAAAAGCATATGTTTCCAGTAAAACTCCCAAAGATGCATTATTTCAGGCATTATTAGCCATTTTCCATGTGTGGTGTAGGAGTTATGTTTAAATAACTGCCATATTGAGTGTTACAGTATACAGTCATATTGAGTAATACCTCATTTTTGTATTTGCAAACCATAGAAAAACAACTGTATCTACTAAAACTCACATGTATTCAATATCACAGGCATTTTTAGACACTTTGCACGTTTGGATTAGGAATTATGTTGGAATACATTTTTATTGCTTTATTCGCATTATCTCAGGATTCTAAGTACATTACTGTCAAATTGAGTAAAACATTACTTTTTGTTTTTGCAAACGGTACCAAATTTTTTTTTTCAGGAAAACTCTCAAAGATGCATTTCTTCAGGCATTATTAGACATATTGCATGTGTATTTTTGGAGTTATGTTTCATAAACTGACATTTTGAGTTTGACCAATATGAGGCCAGTAAAACCTGATTTTTGTATTTTTGAACCTTTCCAAAACACCTGATTCAGGTCAAACTCACATAAATTCAATATTACAGGCTTTTTTAGACAAATTTCATGCTTGGTTTTGGAGTTATGATTATAAACCTTTCATATTTAGGTTGACAGTCACACTGTTATATTGAATAAAAAAACTAACTTTTGTCTTTAGAAACCTTACAAAAGATCATTTTTCTAGTACTACTAACAAAAATACATATCTCTAGGCATTATTAACCATTTTGCATGTGTTGTTTAGAAGTTATGTTTGAATACATTTTTATTGCTTTTTTCGCATTATCTCAGGATTCTAAGAACATTATAGTCATATTGAGTAAAAAACTACTTTTTGCATTTGCAAGATTTAAAAAAGCATATGTTTCGAGTAAAACTCCCAAAGATGCATTATTTCAGGCATTATTAGCCATTTTCCATGTGTGGTGTAGGAGTTATGTTTAAATAACTCTCATATTGAGTGTTACAGTATACAATAATATTGAGTAATACCTCATTTTTGTATTTGCAAACCATAGAAAAACAACTGTATCTAGTAAAACTCACATGTATTCAATATCACAGGAATTTTTAGACACTTTGCACGTTTGGATTAGGAATTATGTTGGAATACATTTTTATTGCTTTATTCGCATCATCTCAGGATTCTAAGTACATTACTGTCAAATTGAGTAAAACATTACTTTTTGTTTTTGCAAACGGTACCAAATGTTTTTTTTTTCAGGGAAACTCTCAAAGATGCATTTCTTCAGGCATTATTAGACATATTGCATGTGTATTTTTGGAGTTATGTTTCATAAACTGACATTTTGAGTTTGACCAATATGAGGCCAGTAAAACCTGATTTTTGTATTTTTGAACCTTTCCAAAATACCTGATTAAGGTCAAACTCACATAAATTCAATATTACAGGCTTTTTTAGACAAAGTTCATGTTTGGTTTTGGAGTTATGATTATAAACCTTTCATATTTAGGTTGACAGTCACACTGTTATATTGAATAAAAAAACTCACTTGTGTCTTTAGAAACCTTACAAAAGATCATTTTTCTAGTACTACTAACAAAAATACATATCTCTAGGCATTATTAACCATTTTGCATGTGTTGTTTAGAAGTTATGTTTGAATACATTTTTATTGCTTTTTTTGCATTATCTCAGGATTCTAAGAACATTATAGTCATATTGAGTAAAAAACTACTTTTTGCATTTGCAAGATTTAAAAAAGCATATGTTTCGAGTAAAACTCCCAAAGATGCATTATTTCAGGCATTATTAGCCATTTTCCATGTGTGGTGTAGGAGTAATGTTTAAATAACTGTCATATTGAGTGTTACAGTATACAGTCATATTGAGTAATACCTCATTTTTGTATTTGCAAACCATAGAAAAACAACTGTATCTAGTAAAACTCACATGTATTCAATATCACAGGCATTTTTAGACACTTTGCACGTTTGGATTAGGAATTATGTTGGAATACATTTTTATTGCTTTATTCGCATTATCTCAGGATTCTAAGTACATTACTGTCAAATTGAGTAAAACATTACTTTTTGTTTTTGCAAACGGTACCAAATGTTTTTTTTTCAGGAAAACTCTCAAAGATGCATTTCTTCAGGCATTATTAGACATATTGCATGTGTATTTTTGGAGTTATGTTTCATAAACTGACATTTTGAGTTTGACTAATATGAGGCCAGTAAAACCTGATTTTTGTATTTTTGAACCTTTCCAAAATACCTGATTCAGGTCAAACTCACATAAATTCAGTATTACAGGCTTTTTTAGACAAATTTCATGTTTGGTTTTGGAGTTAGGATTATAAACCTTTCATATTTAGGTTGACAGTCACACTGTTATATTGAATAAAAAAACTAACTTGTGTCTTTAGAAACCTTACAAAAGATCATTTTTCTAGTACTACTAACAAAAATACATGTCTCTAGGCATTATTAGCCATTTTGCATGTGTTGTTTAGAAGTTATGTTTGAATACATTTTTATTGCTTTTTTCGCATTATCTCAGGATTCTAAGAACATTATAGTCATATTGAGTAAAAAACTACTTTTTGCATTTGCAAGATTTAAAAAAGCATATGTTTCGAGTAAAACTCCCAAAGATGCATTATTTCAGGCATTATTAGCCATTTTCCATGTGTGGTGTAGGAGTTATGTTTAAATAACTGTCATATTGAGTGTTACAGTATACAGTCATATTGAGTAATACCTAATTTTTGTATTTGCAAACCATAGAAAAACAACTGTATCTAGTAAAACTCACATGTATTCAATATCACAGGCATTTTTAGACACTTTGCACGTTTGGATTAGGAATTATGTTGGAATACATTTTTATTGCTTTATTCGCATCATCTCAGGATTCTAAGTACATTACTGTCAAATTGAGTAAAACATTACTTTTTGTTTTTGCAAACGGTACCAAATTTTTTTTTTCAGGAAAACTCTCAAAGATGCATTTCTTCAGGCATTATTAGACATATTGCATGTGTATTTTTGGAGTTATGTTTCATAAACTGACATTTTGAGTTTGACCAATATGAGGCCAGTAAAACCTGATTTTTGTATTTTTGAACCTTTCCAAAATACCTGATTCAGGTCAAACTCACATAAATTCAGTATTACAGGCTTTTTTAGACAAATTTCATGTTTGGTTTTGGAGTTATGATTATAAACCTTTCATATTTAGGTTGACAGTCACACTGTTATATTGAATAAAAAAACTAACTTGTGTCTTTAGAAACCTTACAAAAGATCATTTTTCTAGTACTACTAACAAAAATACATATCTCTAAGCATTATTAGCCATTTTGCATGTGTTGTTTAGAAGTTATGTTTGAATACATTTTTATTGCTTTTTTCGCATTATCTCAGGATTCTAAGAACATTATAGTCATATTGAGTAAAAAACTACTTTTTGCATTTGCAAGATTTAAAAAAGCATATGTTTCGAGTAAAACTCCCAAAGATGCATTATTTCAGGCATTATTAGCCATTTTCCATGTGTGGTGTAGGAGTTATGTTTAAATAACTCTCATATTGAGTGTTACAGTATACAGTAATATTGAGTAATACCTCATTTTTGTATTTGCAAACCATAGAAAAACAACTGTATCTAGTAAAACTCACATGTATTCAATATCACAGGCATTTTTAGACACTTTGCACGTTTGGATTAGGAATTATGTTGGAATACATTTTTATTGCTTTATTCGCATTATCTCAGGATTCTAAGTACATTACTGTCAAATTGAGTAAAACATTACTTTTTGTTTTTGCAAACGGTACCAAATGTTTTTTTTTTCAGGGAAACTCTCAAAGATGCATTTCTTCAGGCATTATTAGACATATTGCATGTGTATTTTTGGAGTTATGTTTCATAAACTGACATTTTGAGTTTGACCAATATGAGGCCAGTAAAACCTGATTTTTGTATTTTTGAACCTTTCCAAAATACCTGATTCAGGTCAAACTCACATAAATTCAATATTACAGGCTTTTTTAGACAAAGTTCATGTTTGGTTTTGGAGTTATGATTATAAACCTTTCATATTTAGGTTGACAGTCACACTGTTATATTGAATAAAAAAACTAACTTGTGTCTTTAGAAACCTTACAAAAGATCATTTTTCTAGTACTACTAACAAAAATACATATCTCTAGGCATTATTAGCCATTTTGCATGTGTTGTTTAGAAGTTATGTTTGAATACATTTTTATTGCTTTTTTCGCATTATCTCAGGATTCTAAGAACATTATAGTCATATTGAGTAAAAAACTACTTTTTGCATTTGCAAGATTTAAAAAAGCATATGTTTCGAGTAAAACTCCCAAAGATGCATTATTTCAGGCATTATTAGCCATTTTCCATGTGTGGTGTAGGAGTTATGTTTAAATAACTCTCATATTGAGTGTTACAGTATACAGTCATATTGAGTAATACCTCATTTTTGTATTTGCAAACCATAGAAAAACAACTGTATCTAGTAAAACTCACATGTATTCAATATCACAGGAATTTTTAGACACTTTGCACGTTTGGACTAGAAATTATGTTGGAATACATTTTTATTGCTTTATTCACATTATCTCAGGATTCTAAGTACATTACTGTCAAATTGAGTAAAACATTACTTTTTGTTTTTGCAAACGGTACCAAATGTTTTTTTTTTCAGGGAAACTCTCAAAGATGCATTTCTTCAGGCATTATTAGACATATTGCATGTGTATTTTTGGAGTTATGTTTCATAAACTGACATTTTGAGTTTGACCAATATGAGGCCAGTAAAACCTGATTTTTGTATTTTTGAACCTTTCCAAAATACCTGATTCAGGTCAAACTCACATAAATTCAATATTACAGGCTTTTTTAGACAAAGTTCATGTTTGGTTTTGGAGTTATGATTATAAACCTTTCATATTTAGGTTGACAGTCACACTGTTATATTGAATAAAAAAACTAACTTGTGTCTTTAGAAACCTTACAAAAGATCATTTTTCTAGTACTACTAACAAAAATACATATCTCTAGGCATTATTAGCCATTTTGCATGTGTTGTTTAGAAGTTATGTTTGAATACATTTTTATTGCTTTTTTCGCATTATCTCAGGATTCTAAGAACATTATAGTCATATTGAGTAAAAAACTACTTTTTGCATTTGCAAGATTTAAAAAAGCATATGTTTCGAGTAAAACTCCCAAAGATGCATTATTTCAGGCATTACTAGCCATTTTCCATGTGTGGTGTAGGAGTTATGTTTAAATAACTGTCATATTGAGTGTTACAGTCTACAGTCATATTGAGTAATACCTCATTTTTGTATTTGCAAACCATAGAAAAACAACTGTATCTAGTAAAACTTACATGTATTCAATATCACAGGCACTTTTAGACACTTTGCACGTTTGGATTAGGAATTATGTTGGAATACATTTTTATTGCTTTATTCGCATTATCTCAGGATTCTAAGTACATTACTGTCAAATTGAGTAAAACATTACTTTTTGTTTTTGCAAACGGTACCAAATTTTTTTTTTCAGGAAAACTCTCAAAGATGCATTTCTTCAGGCATTATTAGACATATTGCATGTGTATTTTTGGAGTTATGTTTCATAAACTGACATTTTGAGTTTGACCAATATGAGGCCAGTAAAACCTGATTTTTGTATTTTTGAACCTTTCCAAAACACCTGATTCAGGTCAAACTCACATAAATTCAATATTACAGGCTTTTTTAGACAAATTTCATGTTTGGTTTTGGAGTTATGATTATAAACCTTTCATATTTAGGTTGACAGTCACACTGTTATATTGAATAAAAAAACTAACTTTTGTCTTTAGAAACCTTACAAAAGATCATTTTTCTAGTACTACTAACAAAAATACATATCTCTAGGCATTATTAACCATTTTGCATGTGTTGTTTAGAAGTTATGTTTGAATACATTTTTATTGCTTTTTTCGCATTATCTCAGGATTCTAAGAACATTATAGTCATATTGAGTAAAAAACTACTTTTTGCATTTGCAAGATTTAAAAAAGCATATGTTTCGAGTAAAACTCCCAAAGATGCATTATTTCAGGCATTATTAGCCATTTTCCATGTGTGGTGTAGGAGTTATGTTTAAATAACTCTCATATTGAGTGTTACAGTATACAGTCATATTGAGTAATACCTCATTTTTGTATTTGCAAACCATAGAAAAACAACTGTATCTAGTAAAACTCACATGTATTCAATATCACAGGAATTTTTAGACACTTTGCACGTTTGGATTAGGAATTATGTTGGAATACATTTTTATTGCTTTATTCGCATCATCTCAGGATTCTAAGTACATTACTGTCAAATTGAGTAAAACATTACTTTTTGTTTTTGCAAACGGTACCAAATGTTTTTTTTTTCCGGGAAACTCTCAAAGATGCATTTCTTCAGGCATTATTAGACATATTGCATGTGTATTTTTGGAGTTATGTTTCATAAACTGACATTTTGAGTTTGACCAATATGAGGCCAGTAAAACCTGATTTTTGTATTTTTGAACCTTTCCAAAATACCTGATTCAGGTCAAACTCACATAAATTCAATATTACAGGCTTTTTTAGACAAAGTTCATGTTTGGTTTTGGAGTTATGATTATAAACCTTTCATATTTAGGTTGACAGTCACACTGTTATATTGAATAAAAAAACTAACTTGTGTCTTTAGAAACCTTACAAAAGATCATTTTTCTAGTACTACTAACAAAAATACATATCTTTAGGCATTATTAGCCATTTTGCATGTGTTGTTTAGAAGTTATGTTTGAATACATTTTTATTGCTGTTTTCGCATTATCTCAGGATTCTAAGAACATTATAGTCATATTGAGTAAAAAACTACTTTTTGCATTTGCAAGATTTAAAAAAGCATATGTTTCCAGTAAAACTCCCAAAGATGCATTATTTCAGGCATTATTAGCCATTTTCCATGTGTGGTGTAGGAGTTATGTTTAAATAACTGCCATATTGAGTGTTACAGTATACAGTCATATTGAGTAATACCTCATTTTTGTATTTGCAAACCATAGAAAAACAACTGTATCTACTAAAACTCACATGTATTCAATATCACAGGCATTTTTAGACACTTTGCACGTTTGGATTAGGAATTATGTTGGAATACATTTTTATTGCTTTATTCGCATTATCTCAGGATTCTAAGTACATTACTGTCAAATTGAGTAAAACATTACTTTTTGTTTTTGCAAACGGTACCAAATTTTTTTTTTCAGGAAAACTCTCAAAGATGCATTTCTTCAGGCATTATTAGACATATTGCATGTGTATTTTTGGAGTTATGTTTCATAAACTGACATTTTGAGTTTGACCAATATGAGGCCAGTAAAACCTGATTTTTGTATTTTTGAACCTTTCCAAAACACCTGATTCAGGTCAAACTCACATAAATTCAATATTACAGGCTTTTTTAGACAAATTTCATGCTTGGTTTTGGAGTTATGATTATAAACCTTTCATATTTAGGTTGACAGTCACACTGTTATATTGAATAAAAAAACTAACTTTTGTCTTTAGAAACCTTACAAAAGATCATTTTTCTAGTACTACTAACAAAAATACATATCTCTAGGCATTATTAACCATTTTGCATGTGTTGTTTAGAAGTTATGTTTGAATACATTTTTATTGCTTTTTTCGCATTATCTCAGGATTCTAAGAACATTATAGTCATATTGAGTAAAAAACTACTTTTTGCATTTGCAAGATTTAAAAAAGCATATGTTTCGAGTAAAACTCCCAAAGATGCATTATTTCAGGCATTATTAGCCATTTTCCATGTGTGGTGTAGGAGTTATGTTTAAATAACTCTCATATTGAGTGTTACAGTATACAATAATATTGAGTAATACCTCATTTTTGTATTTGCAAACCATAGAAAAACAACTGTATCTAGTAAAACTCACATGTATTCAATATCACAGGAATTTTTAGACACTTTGCACGTTTGGATTAGGAATTATGTTGGAATACATTTTTATTGCTTTATTCGCATCATCTCAGGATTCTAAGTACATTACTGTCAAATTGAGTAAAACATTACTTTTTGTTTTTGCAAACGGTACCAAATGTTTTTTTTTTCAGGGAAACTCTCAAAGATGCATTTCTTCAGGCATTATTAGACATATTGCATGTGTATTTTTGGAGTTATGTTTCATAAACTGACATTTTGAGTTTGACCAATATGAGGCCAGTAAAACCTGATTTTTGTATTTTTGAACCTTTCCAAAATACCTGATTCAGGTCAAACTCACATAAATTCAATATTACAGGCTTTTTTAGACAAAGTTCATGTTTGGTTTTGGAGTTATGATTATAAACCTTTCATATTTAGGTTGACAGTCACACTGTTATATTGAATAAAAAAACTCACTTGTGTCTTTAGAAACCTTACAAAAGATCATTTTTCTAGTACTACTAACAAAAATACATATCTCTAGGCATTATTAACCATTTTGCATGTGTTGTTTAGAAGTTATGTTTGAATACATTTTTATTGCTTTTTTTGCATTATCTCAGGATTCTAAGAACATTATAGTCATATTGAGTAAAAAACTACTTTTTGCATTTGCAAGATTTAAAAAAGCATATGTTTCGAGTAAAACTCCCAAAGATGCATTATTTCAGGCATTATTAGCCATTTTCCATGTGTGGTGTAGGAGTAATGTTTAAATAACTGTCATATTGAGTGTTACAGTATACAGTCATATTGAGTAATACCTCATTTTTGTATTTGCAAACCATAGAAAAACAACTGTATCTAGTAAAACTCACATGTATTCAATATCACAGGCATTTTTAGACACTTTGCACGTTTGGATTAGGAATTATGTTGGAATACATTTTTATTGCTTTATTCGCATTATCTCAGGATTCTAAGTACATTACTGTCAAATTGAGTAAAACATTACTTTTTGTTTTTGCAAACGGTACCAAATGTTTTTTTTTCAGGAAAACTCTCAAAGATGCATTTCTTCAGGCATTATTAGACATATTGCATGTGTATTTTTGGAGTTATGTTTCATAAACTGACATTTTGAGTTTGACTAATATGAGGCCAGTAAAACCTGATTTTTGTATTTTTGAACCTTTCCAAAATACCTGATTCAGGTCAAACTCACATAAATTCAGTATTACAGGCTTTTTTAGACAAATTTCATGTTTGGTTTTGGAGTTAGGATTATAAACCTTTCATATTTAGGTTGACAGTCACACTGTTATATTGAATAAAAAAACTAACTTGTGTCTTTAGAAACCTTACAAAAGATCATTTTTCTAGTACTACTAACAAAAATACATGTCTCTAGGCATTATTAGCCATTTTGCATGTGTTGTTTAGAAGTTATGTTTGAATACATTTTTATTGCTTTTTTCGCATTATCTCAGGATTCTAAGAACATTATAGTCATATTGAGTAAAAAACTACTTTTTGCATTTGCAAGATTTAAAAAAGCATATGTTTCGAGTAAAACTCCCAAAGATGCATTATTTCAGGCATTATTAGCCATTTTCCATGTGTGGTGTAGGAGTTATGTTTAAATAACTGTCATATTGAGTGTTACAGTATACAGTCATATTGAGTAATACCTAATTTTTGTATTTGCAAACCATAGAAAAACAACTGTATCTAGTAAAACTCACATGTATTCAATATCACAGGCATTTTTAGACACTTTGCACGTTTGGATTAGGAATTATGTTGGAATACATTTTTATTGCTTTATTCGCATCATCTCAGGATTCTAAGTACATTACTGTCAAATTGAGTAAAACATTACTTTTTGTTTTTGCAAACGGTACCAAATTTTTTTTTTCAGGAAAACTCTCAAAGATGCATTTCTTCAGGCATTATTAGACATATTGCATGTGTATTTTTGGAGTTATGTTTCATAAACTGACATTTTGAGTTTGACCAATATGAGGCCAGTAAAACCTGATTTTTGTATTTTTGAACCTTTCCAAAATACCTGATTCAGGTCAAACTCACATAAATTCAGTATTACAGGCTTTTTTAGACAAATTTCATGTTTGGTTTTGGAGTTATGATTATAAACCTTTCATATTTAGGTTGACAGTCACACTGTTATATTGAATAAAAAAACTAACTTGTGTCTTTAGAAACCTTACAAAAGATCATTTTTCTAGTACTACTAACAAAAATACATATCTCTAAGCATTATTAGCCATTTTGCATGTGTTGTTTAGAAGTTATGTTTGAATACATTTTTATTGCTTTTTTCGCATTATCTCAGGATTCTAAGAACATTATAGTCATATTGAGTAAAAAACTACTTTTTGCATTTGCAAGATTTAAAAAAGCATATGTTTCGAGTAAAACTCCCAAAGATGCATTATTTCAGGCATTATTAGCCATTTTCCATGTGTGGTGTAGGAGTTATGTTTAAATAACTCTCATATTGAGTGTTACAGTATACAGTAATATTGAGTAATACCTCATTTTTGTATTTGCAAACCATAGAAAAACAACTGTATCTAGTAAAACTCACATGTATTCAATATCACAGGCATTTTTAGACACTTTGCACGTTTGGATTAGGAATTATGTTGGAATACATTTTTATTGCTTTATTCGCATTATCTCAGGATTCTAAGTACATTACTGTCAAATTGAGTAAAACATTACTTTTTGTTTTTGCAAACGGTACCAAATGTTTTTTTTTTCAGGGAAACTCTCAAAGATGCATTTCTTCAGGCATTATTAGACATATTGCATGTGTATTTTTGGAGTTATGTTTCATAAACTGACATTTTGAGTTTGACCAATATGAGGCCAGTAAAACCTGATTTTTGTATTTTTGAACCTTTCCAAAATACCTGATTCAGGTCAAACTCACATAAATTCAATATTACAGGCTTTTTTAGACAAAGTTCATGTTTGGTTTTGGAGTTATGATTATAAACCTTTCATATTTAGGTTGACAGTCACACTGTTATATTGAATAAAAAAACTAACTTGTGTCTTTAGAAACCTTACAAAAGATCATTTTTCTAGTACTACTAACAAAAATACATATCTCTAGGCATTATTAGCCATTTTGCATGTGTTGTTTAGAAGTTATGTTTGAATACATTTTTATTGCTTTTTTCGCATTATCTCAGGATTCTAAGAACATTATAGTCATATTGAGTAAAAAACTACTTTTTGCATTTGCAAGATTTAAAAAAGCATATGTTTCGAGTAAAACTCCCAAAGATGCATTATTTCAGGCATTATTAGCCATTTTCCATGTGTGGTGTAGGAGTTATGTTTAAATAACTCTCATATTGAGTGTTACAGTATACAGTCATATTGAGTAATACCTCATTTTTGTATTTGCAAACCATAGAAAAACAACTGTATCTAGTAAAACTCACATGTATTCAATATCACAGGAATTTTTAGACACTTTGCACGTTTGGACTAGAAATTATGTTGGAATACATTTTTATTGCTTTATTCGCATTATCTCAGGATTCTAAGTACATTACTGTCAAATTGAGTAAAACATTACTTTTTGTTTTTGCAAACGGTACCAAATGTTTTTTTTTTCAGGGAAACTCTCAAAGATGCATTTCTTCAGGCATTATTAGACATATTGCATGTGTATTTTTGGAGTTATGTTTCATAAACTGACATTTTGAGTTTGACCAATATGAGGCCAGTAAAACCTGATTTTTGTATTTTTGAACCTTTCCAAAATACCTGATTCAGGTCAAACTCACATAAATTCAATATTACAGGCTTTTTTAGACAAAGTTCATGTTTGGTTTTGGAGTTATGATTATAAACCTTTCATATTTAGGTTGACAGTCACACTGTTATATTGAATAAAAAAACTAACTTGTGTCTTTAGAAACCTTACAAAAGATCATTTTTCTAGTACTACTAACAAAAATACATATCTCTAGGCATTATTAGCCATTTTGCATGTGTTGTTTAGAAGTTATGTTTGAATACATTTTTATTGCTTTTTTCGCATTATCTCAGGATTCTAAGAACATTATAGTCATATTGAGTAAAAAACTACTTTTTGCATTTGCAAGATTTAAAAAAGCATATGTTTCGAGTAAAACTCCCAAAGATGCATTATTTCAGGCATTACTAGCCATTTTCCATGTGTGGTGTAGGAGTTATGTTTAAATAACTGTCATATTGAGTGTTACAGTCTACAGTCATATTGAGTAATACCTCATTTTTGTATTTGCAAACCATAGAAAAACAACTGTATCTAGTAAAACTTACATGTATTCAATATCACAGGCACTTTTAGACACTTTGCACGTTTGGATTAGGAATTATGTTGGAATACATTTTTATTGCTTTATTCGCATTATCTCAGGATTCTAAGTACATTACTGTCAAATTGAGTAAAACATTACTTTTTGTTTTTGCAAACGGTACCAAATGTTTTTTTTTTTTCAGGAAAACTCTCAAAGATGCATTTCTTCAGGCATTATTAGACATATTGCATGTGTATTTTTGGAGTTATGTTTAATAAACTGACATTTTGAGTTTGACGAATATGAGGCCAGTAAAACCTGATTTTTGTATTTTTGAACCTTTCCAAAATATCTGATTCAGGTCAAACTCACATAAATTCAACAGTACAGGCTTTTTTAGACAAATTTCATGTTTGGTTTTGGAGTTATGATTATAAACCTTTCATATTTAGGTTGATAGTCACACTGTTACATTGAATAAAAAAACTAACTTGTGTCTTTAGAAACCTTACAAAAGATCATTTTTCTAGTACTGCTAACAAAAATACATATCTCTAGGCATTATTAGCCATTTTGCATGTGTTGTTTAGAAGTTATGTTTGAATACATTTTTATTGCTTTTTTCGCATTATCTCAGGATTCTAAGAACATTATAGTCATATTGAGTAAAAAACTACTTTTTGCATTTGCAAGATTTAAAAAAGCATATGTTTCGAGTAAAACTCCCAAAGATGCATTATTTCAGGCATTATTAGCCATTTTCCATGTGTGGTGTAGGAGTTATGTTTAAATAACTGTCATATTGAGTGTTACAGTATACAGTCATATTGAGTAATACCTCATTTTTGTATTTGCGAACCATAGAAAAACAACTGTATCTAGTAAAACTCACATGCATTCAATATCACAGGCATTTTTAGACACTTTGCACGTTTGGATTAAGAATTATGTTGGAATACATTTTTATTGCTTTATTCGCATTATCTCAGGATTCTAAGTACATTACTGCCAAATTGAGTAAAACATTACTTTTTGTTTTTGCAAACGGTACCAAATGTTTTTTTTTCAGGGAAACTCTCAAAGATGCATTTCTTCAGGCATTATTAGACATATTGCATGTGTATTTTTGGAGTTATGTTTCATAAACTGACATTTTGAGTTTGACCAATATGAGGCCAGTAAAACCTGATTTTTGTATTTTTGAACCTTTCCAAAATACCTGATTCAGGTCAAACTCACATAAATTCGATATTACAGGCTTTTTTAGACACATTTCATGTTTGGTTTTGGAGTTATGATTATAAACCTTTCATATTTAGGTTGACAGTCACACTGTTATATTGAATAAAAAAACTAACTTGTGTCTTTAGAAACCTTACAAAAGATCATTTTTCTAGTACTACTAACAAAAATACATATCTCTAGGCATTATTAGCCATTTTGCATGTGTTGTTTAGAAGTTATGTTTGAATACATTTTTATTGCTTTTTTCGCATTATCTCAGGATTCTAAGAACATTATAGTCATATTGAGTAAAAAACTACTTTTTGCATTTGCAAGATTTAAAAAAGCATATATTTCGAGTAAAACTCCCAAAGATGCATTATTTCAGGCATTATTAGCCATTTTCCATGTGTGGTGTAGGAGTTATGTTTAAATAACTGTCATATTGAGTGTTACAGTATACAGTCATATTGAGTAATACCTCATTTTTGTATTTGCAAACCATAGAAAAACAACTGTATCTAGTAAAACTCACATGTATTCAATATCACAGGCATTTTTAGACACTTTGCCCGTTTGGATTAGGAATTATGTTGGAATACATTTTTATTGCTTTATTCGCATTATCTCAGGATTCTAAGTACATTACTGTCAAATTGAGTAAAACATTACTTTTTGTTTTTGCAAACGGTACCAAATGTTTTTATTTTCAGGAAAACTCTCAAAGATGCATTTCTTCAGGCATTATTAGACATATTGCATGTGTATTTTGGGAGTTATGTTTCATAAACTGACATTTTGAGTTTGACCAATATGAGGCCAGTAAAACCTGATTTTTGTATTTTTGAACCTTTCCAAAATACCTGATTCAGGTCGAACTCACATAAATTCAATATTACAGGCTTTTTTAGACAAATTTCATGTTTGGTTTTGGAGTTATGATTATAAACCTTTCATATTTAGGTTGACAGTCACACTGTTATATTGAATAAAAAAACTAACTTGTGTCTTTAGAAACCTTACAAAAGATCATTTTTCTAGTACTACTAACAAAAATACATATCTCTAGGCATTATTAGCCATTTTGCATTTGTTGTTTAGAAGTTATGTTTGAATACATTTTTATTGCTTTTTTCGCATTATCTCAGGATTCTACGAACATTATAGTCATAATGAGTAAAAACTACTTTTTGCATTTGCAAGATTTAAAAAAGCATATATTTCGAGTAAAACTCCCAAAGATGCATTATTTCAGGCATTACTAGCCATTTTCCATGTGTGGTGTAGGAGTTATGGTTAAATAACTGTCATATTGAGTGTTACAGTCTACAGTCATATTGAGTAATACCTCATTTTTGTATTTGCAAACCATAGAAAAACAACTGTATCTAGTAAAACTCACATGTATTCAATATCACAGGCATTTTTAGACACTTTGCACGTTTGGATTAGGAATTATGTTGGAATACATTTTTATTGCTTTATTCGCATTATCTCAGGATTCTAAGTACATTACTGTCAAATTGAGTAAAACATTACTTTTTGTTTTTGCAAACGGTACCAAATGGGTTTTTTTTTTCAGGAAAACTCTCAAAGATGCATTTCTTCAGGCATTATTAGACATATTGCATGTGTATTTTTGGAGTTATGTTTCATAAACTGACATTTTGAGTTTGACGAATATGAGGCCAGTAAAACCTGATTTTTGTATTTTTGAACCTTTCCAAAATACCTGATTCAGGTCAAACTCACATAAATTCAACATTACAGGCTTTTTTAGACAAATTTCATGTTTGGTTTTGGAGTTATGATTATAAACCTTTCATATTTAGGTTGATAGTCACACTGTTATATTGAATAAAAAAACTAACTTGTGTCTTTAGAAACCTTACAAAAGATCATTTTTCTAGTACTACTAACAAAAATACATATCTCTAGGCATTATTAGCCATTTTGCATGTGTTGTTTAGAAGTTATGTTTGAATACATTTTTATTGCTTTTTTCGCATTATCTCAGGATTCTAAGAACATTATAGTCATATTGAGTAAAAAACTACTTTTTGCATTTGCAAGATTTAAAAAAGCATATGTTTCGAGTAAAACTCCCAAAGATGCATTATTTCAGGCATTATTAGCCATTTTCCATGTGTGGTGTAGGAGTTATGTTTAAATAACTGTCATATTGAGTGTTACAGTATACAGTCATATTGAGTAATACCTCATTTTTGTATTTGCGAACCATAGAAAAACAACTGTATCTAGTAAAACTCACATGCATTCAATATCACAGGCATTTTTAGACACTGCACGTTTGGATTAAGAATTATGTTGGAATACATTTGTATTGCTTTATTCGCATTATCTCAGGATTCTAAGTACATTACTGCCAAATTGAGTAAAACATTACTTTTTGTTTTTGCAAACGGTACCAAATGGTTTTTTTTCAGGAAAACTCTCAAAGATGCATTTCTTCAGGCATTATTAGACATATTGCATGTGTATTTTTGGAGTTATGTTTCATAAACTGACATTTTGAGTTTGACCAATATGAGGCCAGTAAAACCTGATTTTTGTATTTTTGAACCTTTCCAAAATACCTGATTCAGGTCAAACTCACATAAATTCAATATTACAGGCTTTTTTAGACAAATTTCATGTTTGGTTTTGGAGTTGTGATTATAAACCTTTCATATTTAGGTTGACAGTCACACTGTTATATTGAATAAAAAACTAACTTGTGTCTTTAGAAACCTTACAAAAGATCATTTTTCTAGTACTACTAACAAAAATACATGTCCCTAGGCATTATTAGCCATTTTGCATGTGTTGTTTAGAAGTTATGTTTGAATACATTTTTATTGCTTTTTTCGCATTATCTCAGGATTCTAAGAACATTATAGTCATATTGAGTAAAAAACTACTTTTTGCATTTGCAAGATTTAAAAAAGCATATGTTTCGAGTAAAACTCCCAAAGATGCATTATTTCAGGCATTATTAGCCATTTTCCATGTGTGGTGTAGGAGTTATGTTTAAATAACTCTCATATTGAGTGTTACAGTATACAGTCATATTGAGTAATACCTCATTTTTGTATTTGCAAACCATAGAAAAACAACTGTATCTAGTAAAACTCACATGTATTCAATATCACAGGAATTTTTTGACACTTTGCACGTTTGGACTAGAAATTATGTTGGAATACATTTTTATTGCTTTATTCGCATTATCTCAGGATTCTAAGTACATTACTGTCAAATTGAGTAAAACATTACTTTTTGTTTTTGCAAACGGTACCAAATGTTTTTTTTTTCAGGGAAACTCTCAAAGATGCATTTCTTCAGGCATTATTAGACATATTGCATGTGTATTTTTGGAGTTATGTTTCATAAACTGACATTTTGAGTTTGACCAATATGAGGCCAGTAAAACCTGATTTTTGTATTTTTGAACCTTTCCAAAATGCCTGATTCAGGTCAAACTCACATAAATTCAATATTACAGGCTTTTTTAGACAAAGTTCATGTTTGGTTTTGGAGTTATGATTATAAACCTTTCATATTTAGGTTGACAGTCACACTGTTATATTGAATAAAAAAACTAACTTGTGTCTTTAGAAACCTTACAAAAGATCATTTTTCTAGTACTACTAACAAAAATACATATCTCTAGGCATTATTAGCCATTTTGCATGTGTTGTTTAGAAGTTATGTTTGAATACATTTTTATTGCTTTTTTCGCATTATCTCAGGATTCTAAGAACATTATAGTCATATTGAGTAAAAAACTACTTTTTGCATTTGCAAGATTTAAAAAAGCATATGTTTCGAGTAAAACTCCCAAAGATGCATTATTTCAGGCATTACTAGCCATTTTCCATGTGTGGTGTAGGAGTTATGTTTAAATAACTGTCATATTGAGTGTTACAGTCTACAGTCATATTGAGTAATACCTCATGTTTGTATTTGCAAACCATAGAAAAACAACTGTATCTAGTAAAACTTACATGTATTCAATATCACAGGCACTTTTAGACACTTTGCACGTTTGGATTAGGAATTATGTTGGAATACATTTTTATTGCTTTATTCGCATTATCTCAGGATTCTAAGTACATTACTGTCAAATTGAGTAAAACATTACTTTTTGTTTTTGCAAACGGTACCAAATGTTTTTTTTTTTTCAGGAAAACTCTCAAAGATGCATTTCTTCAGGCATTATTAGACATATTGCATGTGTATTTTTGGAGTTATGTTTAATAAACTGACATTTTGAGTTTGACGAATATGAGGCCAGTAAAACCTGATTTTTGTATTTTTGAACCTTTCCAAAATATCTGATTCAGGTCAAACTCACATAAATTCAACATTACAGGCTTTTTTAGACAAATTTCATGTTTGGTTTTGGAGTTATGATTATAAACCTTTCATATTTAGGTTGATAGTCACACTGTTATATTGAATAAAAAAACTAACTTGTGTCTTTAGAAACCTTACAAAAGATCATTTTTCTAGTACTACTAACAAAAATACATATCTCTAGGCATTATTAGCCATTTTGCATGTGTTGTTTAGAAGTTATGTTTGAATACATTTTTATTGCTTTTTTCGCATTATCTCAGGATTCTAAGAACATTATAGTCATATTGAGTAAAAAACTACTTTTTGCATTTGCAAGATTTAAAAAAGCATATGTTTCGAGTAAAACTCCCAAAGATGCATTATTTCAGGCATTATTAGCCATTTTCCATGTGTGGTGTAGGAGTTATGTTTAAATAACTGTCATATTGAGTGTTACAGTATACAGTCATATTGAGTAATACCTCATTTTTGTATTTGCGAACCATAGAAAAACAACTGTATCTAGTAAAACTCACATGCATTCAATATCACAGGCATTTTTAGACACTTTGCACGTTTGGATTAAGAATTATGTTGGAATACATTTTTATTGCTTTATTCGCATTATCTCAGGATTCTAAGTACATTACTGCCAAATTGAGTAAAACATTACTTTTTGTTTTTGCAAACGGTACCAAATGTTTTTTTTTCAGGGAAACTCTCAAAGATGCATTTCTTCAGGCATTATTAGACATATTGCATGTGTATTTTTGGAGTTATGTTTCATAAACTGACATTTTGAGTTTGACCAATATGAGGCCAGTAAAACCTGATTTTTGTATTTTTGAACCTTTCCAAAATACCTGATTCAGGTCAAACTCACATAAATTCGATATTACAGGCTTTTTTAGACACATTTCATGTTTGGTTTTGGAGTTATGATTATAAACCTTTCATATTTAGGTTGACAGTCACACTGTTATATTGAATAAAAAAACTAACTTGTGTCTTTAGAAACCTTACAAAAGATCATTTTTCTAGTACTACTAACAAAAATACATATCTCTAGGCATTATTAGCCATTTTGCATGTGTTGTTTAGAAGTTATGTTTGAATACATTTTTATTGCTTTTTTCGCATTATCTCAGGATTCTAAGAACATTATAGTCATATTGAGTAAAAAACTACTTTTTGCATTTGCAAGATTTAAAAAAGCATATATTTCGAGTAAAACTCCCAAAGATGCATTATTTCAGGCATTATTAGCCATTTTCCATGTGTGGTGTAGGAGTTATGTTTAAATAACTGTCATATTGAGTGTTACAGTATACAGTCATATTGAGTAATACCTCATTTTTGTATTTGCAAACCATAGAAAAACAACTGTATCTAGTAAAACTCACATGTATTCAATATCACAGGCATTTTTAGACACTTTGCACGTTTGGATTAGGAATTATGTTGGAATACATTTTTATTGCTTTATTCGCATTATCTCAGGATTCTAAGTACATTACTGTCAAATTGAGTAAAACATTACTTTTTGTTTTTGCAAACGGTACCAAATGTTTTTATTTTCAGGAAAACTCTCAAAGATGCATTTCTTCAGGCATTATTAGACATATTGCATGTGTATTTTGGGAGTTATGTTTCATAAACTGACATTTTGAGTTTGACCAATATGAGGCCAGTAAAACCTGATTTTTGTATTTTTGAACCTTTCCAAAATACCTGATTCAGGTCGAACTCACATAAATTCAATATTACAGGCTTTTTTAGACAAATTTCATGTTTGGTTTTGGAGTTATGATTATAAACCTTTCATATTTAGGTTGACAGTCACACTGTTATATTGAATAAAAAAACTAACTTTTGTCTTTAGAAACCTTACAAAAGATCATTTTTCTAGTACTACTAACAAAAATACATATCTCTAGGCATTATTAGCCATTTTGCATTTGTTGTTTAGAAGTTATGTTTGAATACATTTTTATTGCTTTTTTCGCATTATCTCAGGATTCTACGAACATTATAGTCATAATGAGTAAAAACTACTTTTTGCATTTGCAAGATTTAAAAAAGCATATATTTCGAGTAAAACTCCCAAAGATGCATTATTTCAGGCATTACTAGCCATTTTCCATGTGTGGTGTAGGAGTTATGTTTAAATAACTGTCATATTGAGTGTTACAGTCTACAGTCATATTGAGTAATACCTCATTTTTGTATTTGCAAACCATAGAAAAACAACTGTATCTAGTAAAACTCACATGTATTCAATATCACAGGCATTTTTAGACACTTTGCACGTTTGGATTAGGAATTATGTTGGAATACATTTTTATTGCTTTATTCGCATTATCTCAGGATTCTAAGTACATTACTGTCAAATTGAGTAAAACATTACTTTTTGTTTTTGCAAACGGTACCAAATGGTTTTTTTTTTCAGGAAAACTCTCAAAGATGCATTTCTTCAGGCATTATTAGACATATTGCATGTGTATTTTTGGAGTTATGTTTCATAAACTGACATTTTGAGTTTGACGAATATGAGGCCAGTAAAACCTGATTTTTGTATTTTTGAACCTTTCCAAAATACCTGATTCAGGTCAAACTCACATAAATTCAACATTACAGGCTTTTTTAGACAAATTTCATGTTTGGTTTTGGAGTTATGATTATAAACCTTTCATATTTAGGTTGATAGTCACACTGTTATATTGAATAAAAAAACTAACTTGTGTCTTTAGAAACCTTACAAAAGATCATTTTTCTAGTACTACTAACAAAAATACATATCTCTAGGCATTATTAGCCATTTTGCATGTGTTGTTTAGAAGTTATGTTTGAATACATTTTTATTGCTTTTTTCGCATTATCTCAGGATTCTAAGAACATTATAGTCATATTGAGTAAAAAACTACTTTTTGCATTTGCAAGATTTAAAAAAGCATATGTTTCGAGTAAAACTCCCAAAGATGCATTATTTCAGGCATTATTAGCCATTTTCCATGTGTGGTGTAGGAGTTATGTTTAAATAACTGTCATATTGAGTGTTACAGTATACAGTCATATTGAGTAATACCTCATTTTTGTATTTGCGAACCATAGAAAAACAACTGTATCTAGTAAAACTCACATGCATTCAATATCACAGGCATTTTTAGACACTGCACGTTTGGATTAAGAATTATGTTGGAATACATTTTTATTGCTTTATTCGCATTATCTCAGGATTCTAAGTACATTACTGCCAAATTGAGTAAAACATTACTTTTTGTTTTTGCAAACGGTACCAAATGGTTTTTTTTCAGGAAAACTCTCAAAGATGCATTTCTTCAGGCATTATTAGACATATTGCATGTGTATTTTTGGAGTTATGTTTCATAAACTGACATTTTGAGTTTGACCAATATGAGGCCAGTAAAACCTGATTTTTGTATTTTTGAACCTTTCCAAAATACCTGATTCAGGTCAAACTCACATAAATTCAGTATTACAGGCTTTTTTAGACACATTTCATGTTTGGTTTTGGAGTTATGATTATAAACCTTTCATATTTAGGTTGACAGTCACACTGTTATATTGAATAAAAAAACTAACTTTTGTCTTTAGAAACCTTACAAAAGATCATTTTTCTAGTACTACTAACAAAAATACATATCTCTAGGCATTATTAGCCATTTTGCATGTGTTGTTTAGAAGTTATGTTTGAATACATTTTTATTGCTTGTTTCGCATTATCTCAGGATTCTAAGAACATTATAGTCATATTGATTAAAAAACTACTTTTTGCATTTGCAAGATTTAAAAAAGCATATGTTTCGAGTAAAACTCCCAAAGATGCATTATTTCAGGCATTATTAGCCATTTTCCATGTGTGGTGTAGGAGTTATGTTTAAATAACTGTCATATTGAGTGTTACAGTATACAGTCATATTGAGTAATACCTCATTTTTGTATTTGCAAACCATAGAAAAACAACTGTATCTAGTAAAACTCACATGTATTCAATATCACAGGCATTTTTAGACACTTTGCACGTTTGGATTAGGAATTATGTTGGAATACATTTTTATTGCTTTATTCGCATTATCTCAGGATTCTAAGTACATTACTGTCAAATTGAGTAAAACATTACTTTTTGTTTTTGCAAACGGTACCAATTTTTTTTTTTCAGGAAAACTCTCAAAGATGAATTTCTTCAGGCATTATTAGACATATTGCATGTGTATTTTTGGAGTTATGTTTCATAAACTGACATTTTGAGTTTGACCAATATGAGGCCAGTAAAA
>NW_026907168.1:0-92744 GCF_033978795.1 Nerophis ophidion | reverse complement strand
CATGTATTTTCTTTATTGTGACAAAGATTATTTATGTATTTAATATTTGTTTTTATTTTCCAGTGAACAAGGACATTGGATACAATTGCTATGGAATAAAAAGGGGTTGGATTAGTAGAAGCATTTAAGTCTCATCTTAAAACTCATCTGTATACTCTAGCCTTTAAATAGACCTCCTTTTTAGACCAGTTGATCTGCCGCTTCTTTTCTTTCGCCTATGTCCCCCCCTCCCTTGTGGAGGGGGTCCGGTCCGATGACCATGGATGAAGTACTGACTGTCCAGAGTCAAGACCCAGGATGGACCGCTCGCCTGTATCGGTTGGGGACATCTCTACGCTGCTGATCCGCTTGAGATGGTTTCCTGTGGACGGGACTCTCACTGCTGTCTTGGAGCCACTATGGATTGAACTTTCACAGTATCATGTTAGACCCGCTCGACATCCATTGCTTTCGGTCCCCTAGAGGGGGGGGGGTTGCCCACATCTGAGGTCCTCTCCAAGGTTTCTCATAGTCAGCATTGTCACTGGCGTCCCACTGGATGTGAATTCTCCCTGCCCACTGGGTGTGAGTTTTCCTTGCCCTTTTGTGGGTTCTTCCGAGGATGTTGTAGTCGTAATGATTTGTGCAGTCCTTTGAGACATTTGTGATTTGGGGCTATATAAATAAACATTGATTGATAAACATTGATTGATTGATTAAATAAACTCTGCTTCTTCCTACTCCTTTTGGGATGTGCTGTAATGAAACAATGTGTGATGCATTACATTGTATTGTATGCATGTTCCAAATAAACTGAAACTGAACGGATCTGAACTAATTAGCATACATGTTTACCCCTGGGCTAAAATACTTGACACAACAATCTTTGATGCTTTAATTATTTGTACTAAAGGCTGCCGAGTCCAGCACTTTTCTGTTGAACCGTGGTTAGTCAGCAAAAGAATAAGCCAGTGTGAATCAGTCACAGTGGCCTAAGTTCTCTTTAACGACACTCCCTCAACTTCAGCATGCTCGGCTGCAAAACAAGAGAAGTGCCTGCCCTCTGCTGGATTGAAAAGTGATAACCGCTGATTTTTGTGCAAGCCCACACTTTGCTTTCCTTGCTCTTCTTCAGAAATAAAACAGACTTACTTGGTTTTTGCCGCGCAGCCAAGTTCTTGCTGCTCCTTAACGAGCGCCGCCAATTGATGTCGGAGGGCCACGTCTTTGCCATGGGCCTGCTTGACGAAGGGATGCTCCAGAAGGTGAGTCACGGAATGGACGTGCCTCGAAATCCTTGATCAGACACCTTGAAAACATCAAATGAAATAAACACACACATAGTTTCCTCCTTCACGGTGCAAGAAGAGCTTGGACATGGGTGACGAGGAGTCACCTGAACATGGCGGCGGACAGACGTGTTAGGATCTACTCCGACAGGCGTTCAGAGCTCCTTAAAAGTGTGAGTGACTAATCTGGCCGCTGTCGCCATGGCCCCCGAGTCCAAACAAGCACATCCTATCTGCAAGGTGCAGTGTTTGCCAACAGTCATGTGACCTTGTGGTACACCTGAGTGGCTGTTTACTGCACATGCTGATGTTGCCGAGAACAGGGTTTTTCAACCACCGTGTCGCGGCACACTACAGTCTGGTGTGCCGTGGGAGATGATCTAATTTCAACTATTAAATGGGTTGTACTTGTATAGCACTTTTCTACCTTCAAGGTACTCAAAGCGCTTTGACACTACTTCCACATTTACCCATTCACACACACATTCACACACTGATGGAGGGAGCTGCCATGCAAGGCGCCAACCAGCAACCATCAGGAGCAAGGGTGAAGTGTCTTGCTCAGGACACAACGGACGTGAAGAGGTTGGTTCTAGGTGGGATTTGAACCAGGGACCCTCGGGTTCCGCAAGGCCACTCTTCCACTGCGCCACGCCGCTATTAGGGGTAAAAAAAATATTTCTTTGGAATCAGTAATTATAATCTGCTAATAATGTGTTGTTGTTGAGTGTCGGTGTTGTCTAGAGCTCGGCAGAGTAATAGTGAAGTGAATGATATTTATATAGCGCTTTTTCTCTAGTGACTCAAAGCGCTTTACATAGTGAAACCCAATATCTAAGTTACATTTAAACCAGTGTGGGTGGCACTGGGAGCAGGTGGGTAAAGTGTCTTGCCCAAGGACACAACGGCAGTGACTAGGATGGCGGAAGCGGGGATCGAACCTGCAACCCTCAAGTTGCTGGCACGGCCGCTCTACCAACCGAGCTATACCGCCCCACGTAGAAAGACGGAGTTGGGAATCTTTAGCCACACAAACACATGGTGATTCCTTTTTTTAAATTCACAGAGGTGAAACTTTCCTATGGATCAGAGCGGACATAATAACCCTCTAATACTCATCCACATCAGTAGGTGGCAGCAGGAAGTTCATTGCTTTGTAGATGTTGGAAACAGTGGGAGGCAGCGTGCAGGTAAAAGAGTGTTTAACCTTCCTCTTCTGTTAGCTTTCTGTTACCATCTCTTATGTTAACGGGTCGGTTTTGACCCACATCTTAAATCGCTTTACATTTAAAAAAAAGAATGAATCGATTTAGAATAAAATAAATGATTTTGTGGGCTTCACGGTGGCAGAGGGGTTAGTGCGTCTGCCTCACAATACGAAGTTCCTGCAGTCCTGGGTGTGGAGTTTGCATGTTCTCCCCGTGAATGCGTGGGTTCCCTCCGGGTACTCCGGCTTCCTCCCACTTCCAAAGACATGCACCTGGGGATAGGCCCCTCCCACCTCCAAACACATGGGGATAGGTTGATTGGCAACACTAAATGGTCCCTAGTGTGTGAATGTGAGTGTGAAAGTTGTCTGTCTATCTGTGTTGGCCCTGTGATGAGGTGGCGACTTGTCCAGGGTGTACCCCGCCTTCCGCCCGATTGTAGCTGAGATAGGCGCCAGCGCCCCCCGCGACCCCAAAAGGGAATAAGCGGTAGAAAATGGATGGATAAATGATTTTGTGACATCGAGAGGAGCCAGATGAAGTGGTTCGGGCATCTGGTCAGGATGCCACCCGAACGCCTCCCTAGGGATGTGTTTAGGGAACGTCCAGCTGGTAGGAGGCCACGGGGAAGACCCAGGACACGTTGGGAAGACTATGTCTCCCGGCTGGCCTGGGAACGCCTCGGGATCCCCCGGGAAGAGCTAGACGAAGTGGCTGGAGATAGGGAAGTCTGGGCTTCCCTGCTTAGGCTGCTGCCCCCGCGACCCGACCTCGGATAAGCGGAAGATGGATGGATGGATTTTGTGACACGCCTACTCCCTGCTTCACAACTTCCACTTTATTCTTCCCACGAAGAAGAAAGAAAAAAAACAAACTTTTTAATTTATCATCCAATTTTCATCTCTTGGTTACCTTATTAGGCTTCCTTATCCATGAAAATATTGGTTTTAATATTTTTGGTGTGGGCCAGTGGGCCTTTTTTTTTTGCCAGTATGCCCCTCCATTTCAATTAAAAAAATGTAAAATTAGCTTTAAGAGAATCGTATAAATACATAAAAGGTTGTTGTGTTACCTGACCATTACTGAGGGGTATTAGGACACATCTCTTAAATAAATGTGTTTTATTTATTTTATCATTTTAATAATTTTGAGACTGAATCGACCTCACATGTCTGGACAAGCATAAGAAGGTGAAATGAGAGTCCCTTAAAGCTCACATGATTGGGAGAGGAGCTGGCTGTCAGTGTGTTCAGTTTTGGCTCCAATTATTGCTTGGTAATCTTATTTTTAGAACTGTCGAAACCGACCCTAACAACACCAAGGTCATAATTTCAACCAGAGCATTTTATAATTTAGTGAAAAACAAAAAAATACATTTTTTTTTTTGTGTTGAAATAGAAGTTCCTGACAAAGTCAAAAAGCCTTGATGTAAAAAAAATAAATGTATGTGGTTCTTTTATGCATTCAAAAACTAAAACGGGTCGGTGCCGACCCTAACACAAAACGAAGGTTAAACCAAAAATAAACAAAAGGTTAGTACCCCTAAGAAAAGGCATTGAAACTTAGAGAAGGCTATGCAGAACAAAACTAAAACTGAACTGGCTACAAAGTCAACAAAAAGAGAATGCTGGACGACAGCAAAGACTTACTGTGGAACAAAGATGGCGTCCACAATGTACATCCCAACATGACATGACAATCGACAATGTCCCCGCAAAGAAGGATAAAAATTGCTAAAACATAGCAGATGCGGGAAATATCACTCAAAAGGAAGACATCGAACTGCTACAGGAAAATACCAAAAAAAGAGAAAAAGCCACCAAAATAGGAGCGCAAGACAAGAAGTAAAACACTACACACAGGAAAAGAGCAAAAAGGTCCAAATAAGTCAGGGTGTAATGTGACAGGCATACTTGCCAACCCTCACGGATTTTCTGGGAGACTTCCAAAATTCAGCGCCTCTCCCGAAAACCTCCCGAAATTCAGGCGGAGCTGGAGGCCACGCCCCCTCCAGCTCCATGAGGGCCTGAGTGACGTGTCTGAGAGCGTGTCTGCCCAATGACGTTATAACTGTAGAATGATCGAGAGCGAGTTCTTGGTTTCTTATGTGGGTTTATTGTTAGGCAGTTTCATTAACGTCCTCCCAGCACGGTAACAACACACAACAACAGCAGTCACGTTTACGTCTACCGTAAAGCAATTTGTCTGCCATAAACAGCAATATTGTGACACTCTTAAACAGGACAACACTGCCATCTACTGTACATGCACCACAACACCTCCAGGCAAGTTCAACCCTTTACTAATCCTCCTACATTCACATCCCATCTTCCCGGATTGTAAATAACCTAATGTAAATAATCGAATGTATTTCTGATGTATATACTTGTTCTTATGCTGTGTGAACTGACTATGTTCTCTGCTGGCTGTACATATCCTACTAAGTCACACCTACACGGTTTCAATGTCCATTTCTCTGTTGATGCAATTGTTGATGACTGAAGTACTGATATCAACCAAAGCTCCTCATCCCACCCCCCGGATTGTAAATAATGTCAATAATTCAATGTATATACTCTGATGATGAACCTGTGTGATGACTGTATTATGCTGATAGTATATATTTGTACCATGAATTGATTATTATTACTGTCAACTCAGTTCCGTTTTTTTAAAATGTGCCTTGGCTCAAAAAAGGTTGAAAAACACTGGCCTGGAGAGCAGGGGTCGGCAACCCAAAATGTTGAAAGAGCCGTATTGGACCAAAAATACATCAACAAATGCAAAATGAAATGTCTTATATAAGTGTTATAATGACGGCAACAGATGTCGTAAGTGTCTATATTAGCTATAATAGCCTACTATCAAAATGATTATGTGTCGCTGGTTGAAACAAATCTTCGTTGACAGAAATGTTGTAATATAAAATGTATTCTACATATTTTCACAACATTAGAAAGCATTAGTAAATAAGAGGCTACTCCGAAGGTGAGATGACTACCAGGAATGAATGTCTTAGAAGGGCCAAAGGTATAGATGTGTGTGTCCAAGTTAAAGGACACGTCTTCTTCTAATAGATTTATCACAATCTTTGGCAAGCTAGGTAATGTTTGCTGTGGTCTGGAACAACATGGCACAACAACAACTATCAGACATGCAGCCAATATTACATACAGATAATGTGTCATTGGACATGCAAATATAAATTATATACAGAGGATAAAAGTAAAGGATATTAAACGATCTCAAATATAGCTACAAATGAGGCATAATGATGCAATATGTACATACAGCTAGCCTAAATAGCATGTTAGCATAGATTAGCTTGCAGTCACCAAATATGCCTGATTAGCACTCCAACAAGTCAATAACATCAACAAAGCTCACCTTAGTAAATGGTAAATGGGTTGTACTTGTATAGCGCTTCTCTACCTTTTTAAGGAACTCAAAGCGCTTTGACACTATTTCCACATTCACACACTGATGGAGGGAGCTGCCATGCACGGCGCTAACCAAGACCCATCAGGAGCAAGGGTGAAGTTTCTGCCCAAGGACACAACGGACGTAACTCGGATGGTAGAAGCTGGGGATTGAACCAGGAACCCTCAGATTGCTGGCAGGGCCACTCTCCCCACGCCGCCCCCGGTAACATCTTCTTCTAATAGATTTGTGCATTCACGCACAGCATAAACCGTTTGGTGGACACAATGAGACAAAGAAGGAGTGGAAGATTTGGCATGTAAACAAACTGTTGCATCACAGTCCACACTATGGTGAGTTCAAGAACTGCCAAATGAGTAGGACAAAAGGATGTTGACCAGTGAAGCATACACACAAACATATTAAACAGTGTTCTAACAAGGTTTGTGTCATGTTTGTCCACAAACAAAAATCCTGCTACAACAAAACATACATGACATTCATGTTTGTATGTCAGAAACTGTCATTTGGTCTTTAGGTTTTGTTGTTTTGTTTTTACTATTTTATTGTTTTGTTTTTAATGTGTGTAATTCGTCTTTTTCCATTTTCAATCCTTTTTAAAAATGCTCCATGGAGCCACTAGGGCGGCGCTAAAGAGCCGCGGGCTGCTGACCATGGGCCGGGCAGCACATCCTGCCTAAAAACAACTCTTTTCATATTATGAGATTAAAGAAGAGTGACATTGTTGTTCCGAGACAGTAGTCAAAGTTTGCTGCGGTGACTATCATCAATCAATCAATCAATGTTTATTTATATAGCCCCAAATCACAAATGTCTCAAAGGACTGCACAAATCATTACGACTACAACATCCTCGGAAGAACCCACAAAAGGGCAAGGAAAACTCACACCCAGTACGCAGGGAGAATTCACATCCAGTGGGACGCCAGTGACAATGCTGACTATGAGAAACCTTGGAGAGGACCTCAGATGTGGGCAATCCCCCCCCCCTCTAGGGGACCGAAAGCAATGGATGTCGAGCGGGTCTAACATGATACTGTGAAAGTTCAATCCATAGTGGCTCCTAGACAGCAGCGAGAGTCCCGTCCACAGGAAACCATCACAAGCGGATCAGCAGCGTAGAGATGTCCCCAACCGATACAGGCGAGCGGTCCATCCTGGGTCCCGACGAGCGGTCCATCCTGGGTCTCGACTCTGGACAGTCAGTACTTCATCCATGGTCATCGGACCGGACCCCCTCCACAAGGGAGGGGGGGACATAGGAGAAAGAAAAGAAGCGGCAGATCAACTGGTCTAAAAAGGAGGTCTACTCAAAGGCTAGAGTATACAGATGAGTTTTAAGATGAGACTTAAATGCTTCTACTGAGGTAGCATCTCCAACTGTTCCCGGGAGGGCATTCCAGAGTACTGGAGCCCGAATGGAAAACGCTCTATAGCCCGCAGACTTTTTTTGGGCTTTGGGAATCACTAATAAGCCGGAGTCTTTTGAACGCAGATTTCTTGCCGGGACATATGGTACAATACAATCGGCAAGATAGGCTGGAGCTAGACCGTGTAGTATTTTATACGTAAGTAGTAAAACCTTAAAGTCACATCTTAAGTGCACAGGAAGCCAGTGCTGGTGAGCCAGTACAGGTATATATGTATGTATATATGTATATAAAGGTATATACAGTATAGGTATATATGTATGTATATATGTATATAAAGGTATATACAGTGTAGGTATATATGTATGTATATATGTATATAAAGGTATATACAGTATAGGTATATATGTATGTATATATGTATATAAAAGTATATACAGTACAGGCGTAATATGATCAAACTTTCTTGTTCTTGTCAAAAGTCTGGCAGCCGCATTTTGTACCAACTATCATGTATAATCATTTATTACAACAAATATGTTTTGTTATGGGGGCGGCGTGGCACAGATGGTAGAGGTTCCCAATTTGATCCCAGCTTCTACCATCCGAGTCACGGCCGCTGTGTCCTTGGGCAAGACACTCCACCCTTGCTCCTGATGGGTGGTGGTAAGTTCCTTGCATGGCAGCTCCCTCCATCAGTGTGTGAATGTGACCTGTCATGTAAAGGTATCATTGCAGGTATAGTGAAGCGCTATTTGGATACGGACTATTTATTATTAGGCCTTATTATTATTATTATTATTATTATACACCTGCTAGTGGTTAGAGTGTCCGCTCTGAGACTGGAAGGTTGTGAGTTCAAACCCCGGCTGAGTCATACCAAAGACTATAAAAATGGGAGCCATTTCCTCCCTGCTTGGCACTCAGCATCAAGACTTGGAGTTGGGGGTTAAATCACCAAAAATGATCCCCGGGCGCGGCCACCGCTGCTGCTCACTGCTCCCCTCACCTCCCAAAGGGTGGAACAAGGGGATTGGTCAAATGCAGAGAATAATTTCACCACACCTAATGTGTGTGTGTGACAATCATTGCTACTTTAACTCTACTAATGGTTTTAGTGCCTCACAATACAAAGGTCCTGGGTTCGATCTCCGGGCCTTTCTGTGTGGAGTTTGCATGTTCTCCACGTGACTGTGTGGGTACTCCGGCTCCCTCCCGCCTCCAAAGACATGCACCTGGGACTAGGCCCCTCCCACTTCCAAAGACATGCACCTTGGACTAGGCCCCTCCCACCTCCAAAGACATACACCTGGGGATAGGTTGATAGGCAACACTAAATGGTCCCTAGTGTGTGAATGTTGTCCGTCTATCTGTGTTGGCCCTGCGATGAGGTGGCGACTTGTCCAGGGTGTAGCCCGCCTCCAACCCGTGTGCAGCTGGGATAGGCTCCAGCACCCCCGCAACCCGGAAATGGACAAGCGGTAGACAATGGATGGATGGATGGGTGTTAGTCCAGTGGTGTCCAACATCCAGCATGAGAAGTAAGGCTGGGTGGTGTCCAAGCTGATTAATCCACATCATGGACCACAAAAGTCAGCGATCTATGGTCACCATGGCAACAACAGATACAAATGGGGGCTTTAAAGTGACGTCATAACTGTGTATTGTTGCTCATGCCTTCCACTTTTCTGCTCTTCATTTACCTGTGCAGCTAAAGACTTGAACGATACCAAAGAGGCGCGAGATAGTCGGGGAACAGCAATCTCATTCAAACTACCTCATCTTTGTTTTTTCCGCTCTTATTTGTGCTCTCAAAGTTAATTCTTTGAATTCATTAGTGTCAGGACATTAAGCAGCAGAGGTGGCTGCTATTAGGGGCACTGCGCTGGCAATATTGTGAGGAGACAACCACTTTGTCACCCAAGTCAGCCTCTTTGGCTGTGCAGTGGAGACAAGGGTGATGGATTTATTATTCTGAAAACACACACACACACACACACACACACGGCAAGCTTCCCAAATGGCCTGCAGAGCCAGATAAGATTGTCCATCCTCCCCACATTGAACTCTGCTGGGCTTTCTCTGCTTGAGGAGATGAATGCTGAGATGACATCACACAAGCCATTACCTCAAAGCCTCCAATGGCAATGGTTGCAATGACACAGCAGAGTGTGGAAAGTATTTGAGACTCCCAGTTGAGTGCAGAGGCTAACACACCTTGACAGTGTGCTGACCAATCAATAAGAAACGAAGCAAACCGCCTCTCAGCCTATTTGTTTGAATACCATTTACTGGCTTCCAACACTGCCAAGAAAAACATGCCCACAAAGTAATACTCTACATAAAAAGAAGTATCTGCTCAAATGCAATCTGATTTCCTGATGATGGCACACTTGAGTGTAGTAGACTTCAGCTTGTATACATTTGGAGCAGTGCTAATCTTATAAGGTTAACACGGTGCAGGAAATGAAAAGGTATGTTGAGGGCTCAGATGGAGCTGATGACGCAGGTGAATGACTTTGTTACCCTGTGGCACATTTACTCAAATGAAGAGTCAATAAACACAAAACCATGGGTGTTAATCTGCTAAGTGTTTGCATGTGCATTGCTGTCTATTTTGGAGGGATGGAGTCACGGGGGCAGCAGCCTAAGCAGGTGTTGCCAATCAACCTATCCCCAGGTGCATGTCTTTGGAGGTGGGATGGGCCTATCCCCAGGTGCATGTCTTTGGAGGTGGGCGGGGCTTATCCTCAGGTGCATGTCTTTGGAGGTGGGAGGGGCCTATTCCCAGGTGCATGTCTTTGGAGGTGGGAGGGGCCTATCCCCAGGTGCATGTCTTTGGAGGTGGGAGGGGCCTATCCCCAGGTGCATGTCTTTGGAGGTGGGATGGGCCTATCCCCAGGTGCATGTCTTTGGAGGTGGGATGGGCCTATCCCCAGGTGCATGTCTTTGGAGGTGGGCGGGGTTTATCCTCAGGTGCATGTCTTTGGAGGTGGGCGGGGCTTATCCTCAGGTGCATGTCTTTGGAGGTGGGAGGGGCCTATTCCCAGGTGCATGTCTTTGGAGGTGGGATGGGCCTATCCCCAGGTGCATGTCTTTGGAGGTGGGATGGGCCTATCCCCAGGTACATGTCTTTGGAGGTGGGAGGGGCTTATCCCCAGGTGCATGTCTTTGGAGGTGGGAGGAAGCCGGAGTACCCGGAGGGAACCCAAGCATTCACGGGGAGAACATGCAAACTCCACACAGAAAGATCCCGAGTTCGGTCGGAATTGAACTCAGGACTTCTCAGGACCTTCGTATTGTGAAGCAGACGCACTAACCCCTGAGGTAAGCACATGAAATATGGAGGCGAGTGATCCAGACATGCCCGTGTTTGTCCTTCTTCAACATGTACACACGCTTGTGGAAATCACACATGAATACCTTAAGAAAAAGCCATTGCAGCTATTTGGGATACAACACTTCTCAGAAGGCAAGAGAACTTTCCAATGTCCGGGTCAGCTGTGATTCTGTTTAGTGAAAAACTTTGTCCATTTGTCGAAGGAGAGACAACGAGAATGCGGGCTCCCGTGGATGTGATAAAAAAAAGGGTAGCGTGTGATTTGTATCACCTGGTCGACAAGGGAAGACTATGGAAAACATTGAATGCATTTGGACTGGCAAAGCAGATAAGTTACATTTAAGTTACATTTAAGAACTCGCACACAAAGCAACACTGGAGGTGACTATGACCTGTGCATTTTCCGCACATTTATACTAGGTCACGTTGCGCCGGCAGACAGAGGGGTGAGGGGCTGTTAAACGCTGGCATTGTTGTGTGTGGACAAGGATAAGGTTAGGTGGGATTTACCCTGGATAACCTTATCCGGCTTAGTGTAAACGAGCGAGCATTGACCCAGCAACTTGTGACTAATTGCCAAGGTGTGGAGAACGGTCTTCCATAAAGCAGAAAAATAAACTCAAGAATAAAACAAAACTCAAAACCAAAGACATGATCTGGGCAACTGATCACCACAATATTGCTGTAATTAATCATTTCATTGCGGCACAATAACTTTAAAATACAAAGAAAAAAAGGTACTTTGATGGCACTAATATATATATATATATTAATAATTACATTAATATATATATATATTAATATATATATATATAAGTGTATTTTTACATGGTATGTGTAAATATTGTTTATATTGTTGTTAATAATGTCATTATTAAAATTATAATAATCATTAGTACTAAATTTATTACACTAATGCTGTCAAATGATTACAATTTTACACCAGATTAATCACACTTCTGAATTGGGATTATTCAGAATTAAATTGCAATTTCATTGTCAAAATTTCATTTTCAAATTAAAATGAATGTTTTACTTGAATGCACGTCATTTAATTGCTCAAAACCTTGGTAACGGTTGTATTTATTGTCATGTCAAGATGTATTTTGAAGTCAAACTTGCCAGTGAGCACACCAGTTGGAGTCTCCTCACTCTTCTTTGCACTGACCTGATCACAGACCTGATCACAGACCTGATCACAGATCTGATCACTGACCTGATCACAGACCTGATCACAGATCTGATCACAGACCTGATCACAGACCTGATCACTGACCTGATCACAGATCTGATCACTGACCTGATCACAGACCTGATCACAGACCTGATCACTGACCTGATCACAGATCTGATCACAGATCTGATCACAGACCTGATCACTGACCTGATCACAGACCTGATCACAGACCTGATCACAGACCTGATCACAGACCTGATCACAGACCTGATCACAGACCTGATCACAGACCTGATCACTGACCTGATCACAGACCTGATCACAGACCTGATCACTGACCTGATCACAGATCTGATCACTGACCTGATCACAGACCTGATCACAGATCTGATCAGAGACCTGATCACTGACCTGATCACTGACCTGATCACAGACCTGATCACTGACCTGATCACAGACCTGATCACAGACCTGATCACAGACCTGATCACAGACGACCCACACCACCTTTTAGGTAACCATTAAGTAAAGGAGCATGTACGGTCAAAATAAATTGCCTTATTAATCTGTGTTTATACATGTATTATACAATATTTTATGTGTTATTGATGATGAATACATTCATATTTTTGACAGACCTAAAATATATGTCAATTAAATATGCTACTGCAATGTCCATCACTACAATATGTACTCATTGGTGAAATTACACTTCCATCCATTTTTGTTTTTCTGCTGGTCTCAATTAGGGCCAAAGGTGAGCTGGAGTCTATCCCAGCTGACTTGCTACAAGAGTTGTGGTACACCCTGGACTGGTCACAAGCACACATACCAGGGAACAAACCACCATTTCATTTCAATTTAAAGTCAGCCATAGACCTAACATGCATATTTTTCATGAGATGAGCAGTACATAACTCAATCACTGCATTCATTCATTCACTTCCAAGTTGACTATGTTTAGTGATGATCAACTTCAAGGCATCCAAATCTGAGGTGGGTGAATAATCATGTGCAGTCTTTTCGACACTTACTGGCCAATGAAATGACTGAAACTTCTGCACCACTGCTCCGGACTTCTCAGTGTCGGGGAAGGATTGCTGAAAGAGAACCACAAGAAAAAACCAAAGCAATCAGCATCTTCCTCAGTCTGGTTGAAAAAGTGCTTTCAAAGGACATGACAGCAGTTAGCTGACAAATGATAGCTGGCACACGCTCAGAGGGAGTTTTTGGGGAAGACTTGGTCGCTGTCCAGGTCTGTAAGTGACTGGGTCTGTACTTGGCAGTCGGCATCTGTGACTGGGAGCTCAAAGTTATGAGAGAGAGGGGAGCTCCTTGCCTCTGTCAGCAGCACTCATGCAGCCCATCTATAAGCAGGCTTCAAGTGCTCTCATGACAGGGACAGCACACTTCTTAGATGACTAAAATGGTGAGGCAACATCAGGGAAAATACAATGATGGGCTTTTAAAATGCAATGGCAATAATAAGAAGGTCCTGGGTTCAATCCCCGGCTCAGGATCTTTCAGTGTGGAGTTTGCATGTTCACCCCGTGACTGCGTGGGTTCCCTCCGGGTACTCCGGAGGGAACCCAGGTGTGTGTGTGTGTGTGTGTCTATATATATATATATATATATATATATATATATATATATATATATATATATATATATAGGCAACACCCTAAGAAAAATATTCAACAAGAACAACATTAAATTGAGCTACAGCTGTATGAATAACATGCAACAAATCATTTCAAACCACAACAAAGCAATTGCAAAAAGACTGCCTACCCCCAGACTAAACGACTCTGAAACCAACAATGAATGTAACTGTCGCAAGAAACCTGATTGCCCTCTCAACGGAAGGTGCTTACAGACATCAGTCGTTTACCAAGCAAAGGTAATACGCAAGGACATTAACACATCCGACACGTACGTAGGATTAACCGAAGGAGCGTTCAAAACAAGATGGAATAATCACAACGCCTCCTTTAGAAACCAGACTTTGCAGAATTCTACAGAACTCAGCAAACACATTTGGAACCTCAAAGACAATAATGTTGAATATTCAATAACATGGCAAATTCTTGCATCTAGCACACCTTACAACAGTGGTAATAAAAGATGCAACCTATGCTTAAAAGAGAAACTGTTTATTATATATCATCCAGATCTATCATCTCTCAACAAGCGCAGTGAAATCATTTCAACATGCCGCCATAGACGGAAACACCTCCTAGGTAACACATGAGCCAATCACCACACCCTACGCCTGCTTGTACCCACCCACTCTGTGCTCTATATAAACCATTGTATGTGAATGCTTCCATTAAAATCTCCTGATGATTGAGGGAACCCCTCATGAAACAGATCTGTAGAGATGAAGTAGTCTTGTGATTTTTTCCCACACCTACATATATATATATATATATATATATATATACCGGAGGGTGTGTTCCAACTATCGTGGGATCACACTCCTCAGCCTTCCCGGTAAGGTTTATTCAGGTGTACTGGAGAGGAGGCTACGTCGGATAGTCGAACCTCGGATTCAGGAGGAACAGTGTGGTTTTCGTCCTGGTCGTGGAACTGTGGACCAGCTCTATACTCTCGGCAGGGTTCTTGAGGGTGCATGGGAGTTTGCCCAACCAGTCTACATGTGCTTTGTGGACTTGGAGAAGGCATTCGACCGTGTCCCTCGGGAAGTCCTGTGGGGAGTGCTCAGAGAGTATGGGGTATCGGACTGTCTTATTGTGGCGGTCCGTTCCCTGTACGATCAGTGCCAGAGCTTGGTCCGCATTGCCGGCAGTAAGTCGAACACATTTCCAGTGAGGGTTGGACTCCGCCAAGGCTGTCCTTTGTCACCCATTCTGTTCATAACTTTTATGGACAGAATTTCTAGGCGCAGTCAAGGCGTTGAGGGGTTCCGGTTTGGTGACCGCAGGATTAGGTCTCTGCTTTTTGCAGATGATGTGGTCCTGATGGCTTCATCTGGCCGGGATCTTCAGCTCTCGCTGGATCGGTTCGCAGCCGAGTGTGAAGCGACCGGAATGAGAATCAGCACCTCCAAGTCCGAGTCCATGGTTCTCGCCCGGAAAAGGGTGGAGTGCCATCTCCGGGTTGGGGAGGAGACCCTGCCCCAAGTGGAGGAGTTCAAGTACCTAGGAGTCTTGTTCACGAGTGAGGGAAGAGTGGATCGTGAGATCGACAGGCGGATCGGTGCGGCGTCTTCAGTAATGCGGACGTTGTACCGGTCCGTTGTGGTGAAGAAGGAGCTGAGCCGGAAGGCAAAGCTCTCAATTTACCGGTCGATCTACGTTCCCATCCTCACCTATGGTCATGAGCTTTGGGTCATGACCGAAAGGATAAGATCACGGGTACAAGCGGCCGAAATAGCGACTACTGGAATATTAAAAAAATGTCAATATTCAATAAAAAATTACTTTATTTGAAAAATATGTCTAAATATTTTTTCTAGGCTATTTATGCAATATTTTAAAAATTGTGAAAAACTGCATTCATTATTCGGTATTCGGCCTTCGGCCAAGCGTTTAAATTTTATTCGGCTTCGGCTTCGGCCACAAATTTTCATTTCGGTGCATCCATAATATATATATGCGAATTTTTGAATGTCCCATGATTCGATTCAATATCAATTCTTGGGGTCACAATTCGATTATCTATAGATTTTTTTTCGATTCAACGCGATGCTCGTTTCAAAAACTATATTTTTCTGATTCAAAAGGATTGTGTATTCATTCAATACACAGATTTCAGCAGGATCTACCCCAGTCTGCTGACATGCTAGCAGAGTAGTACATTTTGTAAAAAGCTTTTGTAATTGTAAAGGACAATGTTTTATCAACTGATTGCAATAATGTAAATTTGTTTTAACTATAAAACGAACCAAAAATATGACTTATTTTATCTTTGTGCAAACATTGGACACAGTGTGTTGTCCAGCTTATGAGATGCCATGCAAGTGTAAGCCACTGTGACACTATTGTTCTTTTTTATTATTTTTATAAATGTCTAATGATAATGTCAATGAGGGATTTTTAATCACTGCTGTACTGAAATTTTAACTAATATTAATACTGTTGTTGATAATCATTTTTGTTTCACCTCTTTTGTTTTGTTCCGTGTGGTGTTTGTGTCTCCTCTCAATTGCTCTGTTTATTGCAGTTCTGAGTGTTGCTGGCTCATTTTTGCTTTTGGAATTGGATTGCATTGTTATGGTATTGCTGTGTAGTGCTTTGTTGGATAGATATATTAAAAAAAAAAAAAAAGAGAATCGATTCTGATTCGCACAACGTGAGAATCGCGATTCGTATTCGAATCGATTTTTTCCCACACCCCTAAAATATATATATATATATATATATAAGGATAGATAGATAGATAGATAGATAGATAGATAGATAGATAGATAGATAGATAGATAGATAGATAGATAGATAGATAGATAGATAGATAGATAGATAGATAGATAGATAGATAGATAGTCGAGGTTACTGTGGTTTATCCGTTATAAAGTGCTCAATAAGCGTAATATACGTTAGGTCAGGAAAAAACACAGAGGCTATTTCATCCCTACAAGCCTATTTTGCAGGTTTCCCTGCTCTTCAGGGAAATCCCCTGAAGGAAATCCCTCAGAAGATATATATGATATGTATCTACATATACATAATATACATTTTATGTATATACAGTTCGGAAGTAGGTGTACTTATATAGATATTAAATGTATGTATAATGACTGCAGCTGGGATAGGCTCCAGCACTCCATGACAGAAAATGGATGGATAGATGGATGCAGCTAAATAAGCATCTAAATAAATGTGATATCATAATCACTTTGGCAAATATGTTTAGGTTAAAAGATTTTACAATGTGCGTTAAAACTTTTTAGACTTGCATACTCCATGTCACAGACACAATTGTACATTGCACACCCAGCTTAGGGAATTCCTTCTTTAAAAAAACACTATTAAAATGGTGAGACAAGTCATGTTGCAATGGATTTGAAATGTTGAAAAAAGCAACACACTAGCGCCATATTTAGGACCGAATGGGGCTATATTTAAGTTCCCTCTATTTACCTTAGTTTCAACGTTCAATCACCTCTCATGTTATTCTCCAACAATGCTATGAAATTGTCATCAAACAAGAATAAACATTGTCCCTAAACAAATCTCAGGGGGCACAATCACACTCATTTTGGGAGCATGCTTGGCAACATTTTCCCAGCTCAGTGTGATAAAGGATTGAGGCATACAATCCTTCCCAAAGTGCAAATCAAAGACTGTAAAGTGAGTGTTTCAATGGAAGCTCTAATATGAGCCTGAAGACACGCTCTCGCCTTGATGTGCTCGCACTTTGCCAATGTAGAAACACACACACACTGATGATAACACTCTCAAGTCTGCTTATTGTGCTGGAAAAATTCATGCACTTTTTTTTTTTTTTTGCTTGCAGTATTGGAGGCTTGTAATGTAAACACAAATGGCTTATTCAAATCACAGGCTGGGCAGAGCTCATACTGTCAGGACGCTCCTCGGAATGGATTGAAGAGAAATCAGGGGTGTCAACCGCACTTCACAGCTGGCATTAAGCCGCCGAGAAAGACAAAAAATGAGGCCAAAGAAATATTGGAGTGCAATACTCGGTATGCAGCACTCGTAATCCTCCATATCCCACAGAACGTTATATCTCCTGTGCTACTAAGTAACTGTTGCATTTATTTCAACTGTAAATGTCCCCTACCTATTTGGAAAAGAGGTGAGGCAATCATTTACATATATATTAATATTTGTCATTTGCACAACTGCATCCCAACGTTTATTGCGCTGCCATTCTTGGTGCACAAATGACTCAAATATCATTCAAAAGGAATTTTGATTTGACATGTTACATAAACCCCTGATAAACCCAAATATACTGTACATACATACATACATTTGCACGTACATACATACATACATAAATACAAACTTATATTCAGACATACATACATACATACATACATGCATACATACATACATTCACTGTACATACATACATACAAACATACATACATACGTACATTCACTGTACATACATACATACATACATTCACTGTACAAACATACATACAAACATACATACATTCACTGTACATACATACATACATTCACTGTACAAACATACATACATACATTCACTGTACAAACATACATACATTCACTGTACATACATACATACATTCACTGTACAAACATACATACATACAAACATACATACATTCACTGTACATACATACATACATTCACTGTACAAACATACATACCTACATTCACTGTACAAACATACATACATTCACTGTACATGCATACATACATTCACTGTACAAACATACATACAAACATTCATACATACAAACAAACATACATACATACATACATACATGCATACATTCACTGTACATACATACATACATACATACATACATACATACATACATACATACATTCACTGTACAAACATACATACAAACATACATACATACATACATAACATACATACATACATTCACTGTACAAACATACATACATACATACATACATTCACTGTACAAACATACATACATACATACATACATACATTCACTGTACAAACATACATACAAACATACATACATACATACATTCACTGTACAAACATACATACAAACATACATACATACATACATTCACTGTACATACATACTTACATTCACTGTACAAACATACATACAAACATTCATACATACATACATGCATACATTCACTGTACATACATATATACATACATTCACTGTACAAACATACATACAAACATACATACAAACATACATACATTCACTGTACAAACATACATACATACATTCACTGTACAAACATACATACATACAAACATACATACATACATTCACTGTACAAACATACATGCATACATACATATATTCACTGTACAAACATACATACATACATACATATATTCACTGTACAAACAAACATACATACATACATATATTCACTGTACAAACATACATACATACATACATACATATATTCACTGTACAAACATACATACATACATACATACACTCATGCATACGATGACGCTTCATCAGACATATTAATGGTGTTCCCCCAGGGTAAACCGGGTTGAAACACGACACATTGCTAGAGCTTAACCTGTTTTTGTAAAAGGTTAATATAGTCCGCTCCTCTTGGTCTGCCTTCTTTTGCAAGTTACAAAATTCATTACATTTATGTATTGTTACATTTGAAGCAATTGTAATTTTGATGACAGAGGTAATTATTATCACTCATGATGAACAATATTGTTATTTCTATTAGTATTTCATTGTTCTATAATGTTCATTGTCATTTTTGTGTTATTAATATCTACTTCACTAACTGGTTCTTTATCATTTTTGGTATCATATTTTTATTAGTGACCGATGTCCCTTTGGGACAGAGGACCCTATTGAATTTCTAAGGTTTTATTATTAGTAATATTATTCTTTATTATTATACCGCCGCCTCTTTGAGCTGTAATTTGACCCCTTTAACATGCTTCAAAACTCACCAAATTTGACACACGAATCAGTACAAGCGAAAATTGCGATCTAATCAAAAAACCAAACCCCAAAACTAAAAATTGCGCTCTAGTGCCCCCTAGGAAGACAACACAGACAAAACTGTTTGTAGGAATGTTGTAGAAACATGAAACAAAAACCACTACGTAGGTCACAGTGGGACCAATATTTCATCTAGTGACACCCCCCGGCTAAAATCAACAGGAAGTTTGCTATTCCCACTTCAATACAAAAGTTGGCTAAAAAATGTTGCTTTTTATTTAAACATTATCTCCTCTAAAGCAGTGGTGCCCAACCACCGGGCCGTGGTGGTTGGGCACCAAAATAATTTTTTTTTTTTTAATTAAATCAACATAAAAAACACAATATACACTTACAATTAGTGCACCAACCTCAAAAACCTCCCTTTTTCATGACAAAAAACGTCCCTTTTTCACGACAAAGAAGAAATAAAAAAAATGGATTCTCCTACCTCCTCCCCCCCTCCCGCGGGACACATTATTAAGCGTTGACCGGTCCGCGGATACAAAAAGGTTGGGGACCACTGCTCTAAAGGCCATTTGTCGTTTTGGTTTTCAAATAAACACAGAAAATAGACTGAATCCTTCTGATTAAAAATTGATGTAGTAGTTTTTTTTACTACCCCGGTTTGGATTTTAAGAGCCCAGAAAGAACTGCTGCGCTGCTGCTGTTGTGCTACTTCTGTCACAAAATGGGGGCTTCCTGCTCAGACAAAACTGTTTCTAACTCACTGTAGGACTGTCAAACACACATGACACAAAAACCTCAATGTAGGTCTCACTGAGACCTATATTTCCTACACTGACCGCCCCCAACTAAAATCAACAGGAAGTTTGCTATTCCCACTTCAATACAACAACTGCATTACATTCACCATGCATTAGAGCAGGGGCGCTCACACTTTTTCTGCAGGCGAGCTACTTTTCAATTGACCAAGTCGAGGAGATCTACCTCATTCCTATTTATATTTATTTATTTATGAAAGAGACATTTTTTGTTAACAAGTTAATGGTGTTTAATGATAATACAAGTATGTTTAACACACATAGATTCCTTTCTTTCATGAAGACAAGAATATAAGTTGGTGTATTACCTGATTCTGATGACTTGCATTGATTGGAATCAGACAGTGGTGCTGATAACGTCCGCATTTTCAAATGGAGGAAAAAAAAAAGTCCTCCTTTCTGTCCAATACCACATGAAAGTGGTTGGATTTTGGCATCTCATTTGTCCAACTTGCATACTCCTTTTTAAACACTTTGTTATGAGAGTAGCATATGTGTGTGGCCCTTTAATGTCTGGCAGCAGGTGAGTGACGTCAGTGACTGTGCGGGTGGGCAAGCAAGTGAGAAAGAATACATTGGCATCAAACTCCGTAGCTTGCTAGCTTTCTGAGACTCTTATTTTGTTAGCACAGGCAGGATGAAACAGGTCTTTTATGGTGAAGACAGGAACTGTGCAGTCGGTCTTTAGAGTTTTGACAGTAGGTACGGAGTCTCTAGAAATAAAATGTGTTTCTCTGCGTCCGCCCTGTTAGTGATTTTTTTTCTTAAATATGAGCTCGCAGCAGCCAGCGTCATCTCACAAGATCCTCGGGTGCCGAGAATGTCAAACAACTGACGAAAGTGAAGTCTTGGTATGATTGATGATTGCTCATTTTTTTTTCTTTCTCCTATGTCCCCCCCCTCCCTTGTGGAGGGGGTCCGGTCCGATGACCATGGATGAAGTACTGGCTGTCCAGAGTCGAGACCCAGGATGGACCGCTCGTCGAGACCCAGGATGGACCGCTCGTCGAGACCCAGGATGGACCGCTCGCCTGTATCGGTTGGGGACATCTCTACGCTGCTGATCCGCTTGAGATGGTTTTCTGTGGACGGGACTCTCGCTGCTGTCTTGGAGCCACTATGGATTGAACTTTCACAGTATCATGTTAGACCCGCTCGACATCCATTGCTTTCGGTCCCCTAGAGGGGGGGGGGGGTTGCCCACATCTGAGGTCCTCTCCAAGGTTTCTCATAGTCAGCATTGTCACTGGCGTCCCACTGGATGTGAATTCTCCCTGCCCACTGGGTGTGAGTTTTCCTTGCCCTTTTGTGGGTTCTTCCGAGGATGTTGTAGTCGTAATGATTTGTGCAGTCCTTTGAGACATTTGTGATTTGTGGCTATATAAATAAACATTGATTGATTGATTGATGTCTATTTTTTAATTCCTGGCTTGAGATCGACTGACACACCCTCCGAGATCGACCAGTCGATCGCGATCGACGTAATGCCCACCCCTGCATGAGAGTCTCAAAATGGCGGCACCAAGGCGTCCTTATAAAATGCCCAAGCCACTTTACAACTGTTATTACTATGAGACTGATGTATAACACATGTTTATACTACTTGTTCTCTGTGTAATAATCCATCCATCCATGTTCTACCGCTTATCTGGGCTTGGGTCGCGGGGGCAGCAGCCAAAGCGGTCCCGTCCATTGCTGCTTGCAGCTTTAATTATAGATTGTATTTGTGATGTAGTTCTATTGTGGTTTTTGTTGTTGTTGTCCCCGCAATTTTACCTAAATATACGTAATTCTAAATTCATGATTATTTGCAAAAAATAAAGTTTACCAGTTCCAAAGTTAAATATCTTGTCTTTGCAGTCTATTCAAGTGAATATAAGTTGAAAAGGATTTGTTGTAGTCTCTTTTTATTTAGCATTTACACAACCTGACAACTTCACTGCTTTTGTCTTTTTAAGATTTTAGTTCTCTGCTTTATTATTTGATTCTGCCTTAAAGGATGCACACACACTTAATTATGTAGCGATTATGGTCCAGGACCCAACAATTAAACACAACCTTGGACACCTTTGCCTCTAAAACTTTACACAGCATCATTTAAGTCTCATCTTAAAACTCATCTGTATACTCTAGCCTTTAAATAGACCTCCTTTTTAGACCAGTTGATCTGCCGCTTCTTTTCTTTCTCCTATGTCCCCCCCTCCCTTGTGGAGGGGGTCCGGTCTGATGACCATGGATGAAGTACTGACTGTCTGAGTCGAGACCCAGGATGGACCGCTCGCCTGTATCGGTTGGGGACATCTCTACGCTGCTGATCCGCTTGTGATGGTTTCCTGTGGACGGGACTCTCGCTGCTGTCTTGGAGCCACTATGGATTGAACTTTCACAGTATCATGTTAGACCCGCTCGACATCCATTGCTTTCGGTCCCCTAGAGGGGGGGGGTTGCCCACATCTGAGGTCCTCTCCAAGGTTTCTCATAGTCAGCATTGTCACTGGCGTCCCACTGGATGTGAATTCTCCCTGCCCACTGGGTGTGAGTTTTCCTTGCCCTTTTGTGGGTTCTTCCGAGGATGTTGTAGTCGTAATGATTTGTGCAGTCCTTTGAGACATTTGTGATTTGGGGCTATATAAATAAACATTGATTGATTGATTGATGATCACACACACACACACACACAACCACACACACACACAACCACACATGCAGTTTGATGATGCATTTACAATGTGAGGCGGTGCACCGGAGAGAAAATTGACTGGAGATATTAACCTTCTGCATATTGAACATCACAGACCATCTTTGTATTTGTAATTAATTTTGTAGCTGATGATTTTACAACTTCACCCTCCATTAGCTTCTCTCAGGGAGGTTATGTGGAGGCACTCAGGTGTCAATTACGCAGCAGAGCGCTCCATTTATCATAAAAAATGGACAAAAATAGGGGCAACCGTTTCTTTCCGATGTTTAGAAGCAGAATCCTAGTATTGTAGCAGCCAGAGCGAGCCACCCTTCAAACATCATGCATGTGACTATTCTTCAAGCTGCTAATATTTCAGAAACATAAAGAGATGACACGCCAAGGTGACCCCACTTCATCCAGCTCAAAGGACAATAACAGCCTGCTGGGTTCAAACCACATCCATCCGTGCACAAACTGCCACAATGCAAGCATAAGAATGTCATACAAAATGTTTGTGTTATTAGACTCAGTCATCACTGTGTCATGTGATAACTCGGGCTTCCAGCAGGAGGAATAGGGTTGGGAACTAGAATAAATCAATCAATCAATCAATCAATCAATGTTTATTTATATAGCCCCAAATCACAAATGTCTCAAAGGACTGCACAAATCATTACGACTACAACATCCTCGGAAGAACCCACAAAAGGGCAAGGAAAACTCACACCCAGTGGGCAGGGAGAATTCACATCCAGTGGGACGCCAGTGACAATGCTGACTATGAGAAACCTTGGAGAGGACCTCAGATGTGGGCAACCCCCCCCCTCTAGGGGACCGAAAGCAATGGATGTCGAGCGGGTCCAACATGATACTGTGAAAGTTCAATCCATAGTGGCTCCAAGACAGCAGTGAGAGTCCCGTCCACAGGAAACCATCTAAAGCGGATCAGCAGCGTAGAGATGTCCCCAACCGATACAGGCGAGCGGTCCATCCTGGGTCCCGACGAGCGGTCCATCCTGGGTCTCGACTCTGGACAGTCAGTACTTCATCCATGGTCATCGGACCGGACCCCCTCCACAAGGGAGTGGGGGACATAGGAGAAAGAAAAGAAAAGAAGCGGCAGATCAACTGGTCTAAAAAGGAGGTCTATTTAAAGGCTAGAGTATACAGATGAGTTTTAAGATGAGACTTAAATGCTTCTACTGAGGTAGCATCTCGAACTGTTACCGGGAGGGCATTCCAGAGTACTGGAGCCCGAACGGAAAACGCTCTATAGCCCGCAGACTTTTTTTGAGCTCTAGGAATCACTAATAAGCCGGAGTCTTTTGAACGCAGATTTCTTGCCGGGACATACGGTACAATACAATCGGCAAGATAGGCTGGAGCTAGACCGTGTAGTATTTTATACGTAAGTAGTAAAACCTTAAAGTCACATAAATTGTTTTATTTCAGTCTGGATACAAAGCTTTGCACAGTACTGAATCTGCACTTTTAAAGGTTTTTAATGACATGCTTTTAATGTCTGATTCTGGCAGCTCTGCAATTTTAGTGCTTTTAGATCTTCCAGCTGCCTTTGACACAGTCCACCACACAATTCTTTTAGAGCGCCTGAGAGACTGTGTGGGTGTCAGGGGGACTGCGTTACAGTGGTTCAGATCCTACCTGTCTGAGAGGTCCTTCTCTGTCAGGCTGGGGGGACGCCACCTCTTCTTCTGCCCCGCTTTACTGTGGTGTCCCCCAGGGATCTGTTTTAGGCCCCATCCTGTTCGCTCTTTATCTCCTCCCTCTTGGAGAGATTTTTAAGAAACATGGAGTGTTTTATCACTTTTATGCAGATGACTGCCAAATTTATATCCCGATTTCAAAAAGCCACGGCCCTCTGACCCCCCTTCTTAACTGTCTATGTGACGTCAAGGCTTGGTTAGCATAGAATTTTTTTAATAATGAATGAGGGAAAAACGGAAATTTCAGTTTTTGTTGCGGCCCTCACTGACTTGGGACCATTGCAAAATGATGTGCGTCCCAAAGTCACCAGCCTTGGCGTCACTATAGACAGCCATTTTAAACTAGACAAATGGCGTTTTAAAATCGTGTTTTTATCACCTTCGTCTTTTAGTAAAGGTTAAACCGTTTTCATCTTTTAACCTTTTTGAAGAAGTCGTGCATGCTTTTATTTCAAGTGGCCTGGACTACTGCAATGCACTTTATGCTGGCATTAGCCAAAAAGCTCTCTCCCGGTTGCAGTTAGTCCAGAAGGCGGCAGCAGGACTTTTAACAGGGGCCAGGAAAGGCCAGCATAGAACCCCAATTCTTCAGAGTTTGCACTGGCTCCCTGTTCATTTTAGAATTGATTTTAAAACATTTCTGTTTGTTTTTTAAATCTTTACATGGACTGGCACCTCAGTATATCTCGAACTTGATCCAAATGTACACTCCTGCGCGCGCTCTGAGGTCTGAGAGCCAGTTCCAGCTCGTGGTGCCCAAGACCAGACTTAAGACCAGGGGAGACAGGGGCCCTAAGCTCTGGAACACTCTGCCCCTCCATGTTCAAACTGCTTCCACAGTGGAGTGTTTTTTTGTTCTTTGGCTTTTAACACTACGTGAGTTGTGTGGTCCTTTGTGTTTTTATACTTTTTGATTTCTATTTTACTGTTTTAATTGATTTTACCCTTTAAAATACTTTTTAATCATATTTATTTATTTGTTTTATATTTATTTATTTCTTGTTTTTATTCAGTCATTGGTGGAGCATAATATTGTTTTTTAATATTGTTTTTAACATGGCTGTGCAGCACTTTGGAAACGTTCTTGTTGTTTAAATGTGCTTTATAAAAAAAGTGGATTGAATTGGATTGGATTGCATTTAAGCATTTAAGTCTCATCTTAAAACTCATCTGTATACTCTAGCCTTTAAATAGACCTCCTTTTTAGACCAGTTGATCTGCCGCTTCTTTTCTTTTCTTTCTCCTATGTCCCCCCCTCCCTTGTGGAGGGGGTCCGGTCCGATGACCATGGATGAAGTACTGACTGTCCAGAGTCGAGACCCAGGATGGACCGCTCGTCGGGACCCAGGATGGACCGCTCGCCTGTATCGGTTGGGGACATCTCTACGCTGCTGATCCGCTTGAGATGGTTTCCTGTGGACGGGACTCTCACTGCTGTCTTGGAGCCACTATGGATTGAACTTTCACAGTATCATGTTAGACCCGCTCGACATCCATTGCTTTCGGTCCCCTAGAGGGGGGGGGTTGCCCACATTTGAGGTCCTCTCCAAGGTTTCTCATAGTCAGCATTGTCACTGGCGTCCCACTGGATGTGAATTCTCCCTGCCCACTGGGTGTGAGTTTTCCTTGCCCTTTTGTGGGTTCTTCCGAGGATGTTGTAGTCGTAATGATTTGTGCAGTCCTTTGAGACATTTGTGATTTGGGGCTATATAAATAAACATTGATTGATTGATTGATTGATTGATTGTTTTTATACTGTATATCAGGGATATTCAACTTAATTGTCTTAATTGTCACAGTTCCAGGAATCTACGGACTGGAGGGCCAGAATTCCATCCATTTTTTCTGCCTATCTCAGCTACAATCGGGCGGAAGGCGGCGTTCACCGTGGAAAAGTCGCCACCAATCGCAGAGGGCCGGAATTCTCCTTTTACTATTCGTCTTAATTTGTATATTCCGGAGAACAAGCGTCCTCTGCAGTAGACTTTTGACTACGGTTTATTTATTTTGTCAGAGTTACAGGAGCGCTCTGGTGTTTTTAAGGATCTTCTGCAAAAAAGCCAGTTGAAAAACATCTGAATGACTGCAATCTGGTGTTTTTGAGACTCTTTAAGTCTCTCACAAGTTCTTTGAAAGTGAACTTGCGGACCAGCAGTTGAATAGCCCAAATGATGAAAAGGAAAATACCTAAAAAGGACCCCTGAAGAACACTACTATAACATGACAACTGACTGTGTCTGAAGTGAAGAAGCTACAGCAACGCTTTTCTTACATCGATCACATTCTGAAAAATAATTGTAACTGCCAAAAAGGAGAGGACTTCAAAGGGAGCTTGAGGGAGGCTTCAGTTATCTACAAAACCCAAAAGCAGAGAAGTTGACACCTTGTGTGCAAACCCCATTTCCATATGAGTTGGGAAATTGTGTTAGATGTAAATATAAACAGAATACAATGATTTGCAAATCATTTTCAACCCATATTCAGTTGAATATGCTACAAAGACAACATATTTGATGTTTAAACTCATAAACTTTATTTTTTTTTGCAAATAATTAACTTAGAATATCATGGCTGCAACACGTGCCAAAGTAGTTGGGAAAGGGCATGTTCACCACTGTGTTACATCACCTTTTCTTTTAACAACACTCAATAAACGTTTGGGAACTGAGGAGACACATTTTTTAAGCTTCTCAGGTGGAATTATTTCCCATTTTTGCTTGATGTACAGCTTAAGTGGTTCCTGTTGTATTTTAGTGAAGTGAATTATATTTATATAGCGCTTTTCTCTAGTGACTCAAAGCGCTTTACTTAGTGAAACCCAATGTCTATGTTACAATTAAACCAGTGTGGGGGCACTGGGAGCAGGTGAGTAAAGTGTCTTGCTTAAGGACACAACGGCAGTGACTAAGATGGTGGAAGCGGGAATCGAACCTGCAACCCTCAAGTTGCTGGCACAGCCACTCTAACAACCGAGCTATGCCGCATTTAGGCTTCATAATGCGCCACACATTTTCAATGGGAGACAAATCTGGACTACAGGCAGGCCAGTCTAGTACCTGCACTCTTTTACTATGAAGCCACTGATGTAACTCGTAGCTTGGCATTGTCTTGCTGAAATAAGCAGGGGCGTCCAAGATAACGTTGCTTGGATGGCAACATATGTTGCTCCAAAAGCTGTATGTACCTTTCAGCATTAATGGTGCCTTCACAGATGTGTAAGTTACCCATGCCTTGGGCACTAATACACCCCCATACCATCACACATGATGGCTTTTACACTTAGTTCTTTTCCTCTCTGTTCCGTAGGACAAAACGTCCACAGTTTCCACAAACTATTGAAAATGTGGACTAGTCAGACCACAGAACACTATTCCACTTTGCATCAGTCCGTTTTATATGAGCTCGGGCCCAGCAAAGCCGGCAGCATTTCTGGGTGTTGTTGAATAATGGCTTTGGCTTTGCATAGTAGAGTTTTAACTTGCACTTACAGATGTAGGGACCAACTGTAGTTACTGACAGTGTTTTTTTGTAATGTTCCTGAGCCCATGTGGTGATATCCTTTACACACTGATGTCGCCTTTTGATGCAGTACCGCCTTAGGGATTGAAGGTCCGTAATATCATGGCTTACGTGCAGTGATTTCTCCAGATTCTCTGAACCTTTTGATGATTTTACGGACTGCTTTGTTTTTTTAACTCCATCACTGATTTCTGCTCACTGCAGACATTTTGAGAGCCGAGGGACATAATTAAACATCACTTACTGTACAAGTTCTGCTGTCATTAGGATGCCGACTGCTAGGATGTTCATATGTTCCCATTTAGATGATAATCCTCGCAAAGGGAGGTGGAACGAAGCGTCTTTTTGTGTTGTTCTTACTATTTCCAGGTCTAAATTAGCTGTCAAAGTGCACCAACTTGTCTAAATACGTCTTTGTCCTTCTACTATTCAGGTGAGAGGCATGATTTGTCTCATCTTAAAACTCATCTGTATACTCTAGCCTTTAAATAGACCTCCTTTTTAGACCAGTTGATCTGCCGCTTCTTTTCTTTCTCCTATGTCCCCCCCTCCCATGTGGAGGGGGTCCGGTCCGATGACCATGGATGAAGTACTGACTGTCCAGAGTCGAGACCCAGGATGGACCGCTCGTCGGGACCCAGGATGGACCGCTCGCCTGTATCGGTTGGGGACATCTCTACGCTGCTGATCCGCTTGAGATGGTTTCCTGTGGACGGGACTCTCACTGCTGTCTTGGAGCCACTATGGATTGAACTTTCACAGTATCATGTTAGACCCGCTCGACATCCATTGCTTTCGGTCCCCTAGAGGGGGGGGGGGGGGTTGCCCACATCTGAGGTCCTCTCCAAGGTTTCTCATAGTCAGCATTGTCACTGGCGTCCCACTGGATGTGAATTCTCCCTGCCCACTGGGTGTGAGTTTTCCTTGCCCTTTTGTGGGTTCTTCCGAGGATGTTGTAGTCGTAATGATTTGTGCAGTCCTTTGAGACATTTGTGATTTGGGGCTATATAAATAAACATTGATTGATTGATTGATTGATTGATTTATGATCTACAATAAAGTTTGAGGAGGAAGCAGCTGATCAGTCGACAATATCACTAATACTTGGTTGATATTGAAATCACGAAAGGTAAATAGAGTATCGGTGGCGCATTTTGGATGGTTACTTATTGGATTTTGTGGGCGGAAAGGAGAACCTCCCATGGGCTTCGTTGTAAGCAGACTTTTACTGAAGTTTATTTAAGAGTTAGAATGCCTTAGAAATATCCATGATTGTGAAGGAGCAGCTTAATCACAAAGTATAAACAATAAATACATCCCTGCCACTCCATCAAAAGCAAATGTTCAGCATGTATTTTTTAGGATGTATGTGGCGTCAATGAAGCCTGTGACAGTGGATGAACATGACAAAGAAGCACATTAACGCCTGCAACTGTAAAACACAACAATGACGGCAATTCCTCGGCCATGTTTCAATACTTCTAAAAGCAGGACTGCGCTGCCCAAGGACAGCTTCAGAGAAGGCACCTCTGGTGATAGCTTGTAAAACATTGAATAGGGGAAAAAAAGATCAAGTTTACAATTATTAAAAGCTGTAAAGACGTGTTCACCTGAGTTTGTCATAAATCCCCTGCAGCTTCCTCAAAGGTGGAACACATTTTCCTATTTAGAAAGTCGTTCACACAGGAGTCATCATTTACAGACGATTTCTGGGCGATTTTGTCTGCTGTGACGCAGTGGCGGCAAAATATATTTGAGATAAATGACATGTTAACGGAATCATTTCACGGTTCAAGGCGTCGGCTGTGATTTACAACGCAGTCGCCGCTGCGCAGCCGCTATTTCCTTGCAAAAAGGGCAAAACTATCTATTCTGCTTCAAAAAGAGAAGGAGAAACATGAGCATATTTGCCACATTTTATTCAAGTCCTGGAACGTTGAACTAATGTTCTTACTTGTTCAACTTGCAACTCCTTTGTTGTGGTTTTACAAACCCCGTTTCCATATGAGTTGGGAAATTGTGTTAGATGTAAATATAAACAGAATACAATGATTTGCAAATCCTTTTCAAGCCATATTCAGTTGAATATGCTACAAAGACAACATATTTGATGTTCAAACTCATAAACTTTATTTTTTTGCAAATAATCATTAACTTTACAATTTGATGCCAGCAAAACGTGACAAAGAAGTTGGGAAAGGTGGCAATAAATACTGATAATGTTGAGGAATGCTCATCAAACACTTATATGAAACATCCCACAGGTGTGCAGGCTAATTGGGAACAGGTGGGTGCCATGATTGGCTATAAAAACAGCTTCCATGAAATGCTAACTAATTCACAAACAAGGATGGGGTGAGGGTCACCACTTTGTGAGCAAATTATCGAACAGTTTTAGAACAACATTTCTCAACGAGCTATTGCAAGGAATTTAAGGATTTTACCATCTACGGTCCGTAAAAAGTTCAGAGAATCTGGAAATATCACTGCACGTAAGCAGTGATATTATGGACTTTTGATCCCTCAGGCGGTACTGCATCAAAAACCGACATCAGTGTGTAAAGGATATCACCACATGGGCTCAGGAACACTTCATAAAACCACTGTCAGTAACTACAGTTGGTCGCTACATCAGTAAGTGCAAGTTAAAACTCTACTATGCAAAGCCAAACCCATTTATCAACAATATCCTGAAACGCCGCCAGCTTGGCTAGGCCCGGGCTCACCTAAAATGGACTGATGCAAAGTAGAAAAGTGTTCTGTGGTCTGACGAGTCCACATTTCAAATTATATTTGGAAACAAGAGGACATGGTTTCCTCCAGAACAAAGAGGAAATATACCATCCGTATTGTTATAGGCGCAAAGTGCAAAAGCCAGCATGTGTGATGGTATGGGGGTGCATTAGTGCCCAAAGCATGGGTAACTTACACATCTGTGAAGGCACCATTAATGCTGAAAGGTCCATACAGGTTTTGGAGCAACATATGTTGTCATCCAAGCAACGTTATCATGGACGCCCCTGCTTATTTCAGCAAGATAAGTGTTACAACAGCGTGGCTTCGTAAAAAAAAGAGTGCAGGTACTTTCCTGGCCGGTCTGCAGTCCAGACATGTCTCCCATGGAAAATGTGTGGCGCATTATGAAGCGTGAAATACGACAGCGGAGACCCCGGACTGTTGAAGGACTGAAGCTCTACATAAAACAAGAATGGGAAAGAATTCCACTTTCAAAGCTTCAACAATTAGTTTCCTCAGTTCCCTAAAAGAAAAGGTGATGTAACACAGTGGTGAACATGCCCTTTCCCAACTACTTTGGCATGTGTTGCGGCCATGAAATTCCAAGTGAATTATTTGAAAAAAAAAAAAAGTTTATGAATTTGAACATCAAATATCTTGTCTTTGCTGTGCATTCAACTGAATATGGGTTGAAAATTATTTGCAAATCATTGTATTCCGTTTATATTTACATCTAACACAATTTCTCAACTCATATGGTAACAGGGTTTGTAATTAGAATAATAATTTCTGGTTTTATGATAGGCAGTAGGGTTGTACGGTATAACAATACTAGTAAAGTACCGCAATACTAATGAATCATAAACGCTACTATACCGCCTCTAAAAAGTACTGGTTCCCCCCTTTTGTTTCTTAACAGGCATGACGTTGTCAACGTCGTGACATTGTTGGTTTTACGAGCAGAGGAGCATGTTCGGCAGTGCACATTCCCAGAGTACTTAGAAGCAGGCACAGTGTGTGGACAGAAAAGGGAGAATGGACGCATTTTGGCTTAAAAACTAAAGATAAATGTGAAGTAATAACACTGAAACGCAGTTCTACAAGAGGTGCTTTACACATGGCTAGCTAGTTCAGTTCAGTTTATGTGGAACATGAATACGATACAATGTAATGCATTACATATTTCCACTTGTTTCAGTACAGCAAGTCTGAAAAGGAGAAGGAAGAAGCTGAGCTTATTTAGTCCTACCCCTTTTCATACTATAGCAATTCTATCCAATTTACTTGTTCTCTGTATCAGAACAGTGAATACATAAATAATATACCATAGTAAGTAAAACAATATTAAATACATAAATAATCTTTCTAAAAAAAAAAGTGGTTCATCATATCATCATCATTGTTGTGTGTACTTTGTCAACACTTGTAGCTTGAACAGTCTCTTCAACACAATCATATTGCTGCTTTGTTAGACTTCTTTGCTTAATCCATTCCATCATTTAATTCCACATACTGATATACTAAAAGTTTTAAATGCATGTAAACATATCTTTACTCTTTGGTTGAGAAGAATTGTCAAACATTCTTGGCTGGCAGGTTATATTTTGCTTTGTACAACATTTTAGCTGTTTGTAAATGCACCAAATCGTTGAATTTCAATATTTGTGATTCAATAAATAAAGTGTTATATCCAACATGATGTATTATTAAAATGTATCTTTTTTTGTAACACCGTTAGTGAATGAAGCGCACATTTGTAGTTATTTCCCATATTTCTACACAACAAGTCAGATATGTAACACTATTGAGCAGTAGAGAATATGAAGGGATTTTTTTGGTCTAGAACATGTTTTGCTTTATTCATTATTGCCGTGTTTCTTGCTACTTGGTTTTATATTAGGGCTCCAGTACTCTGGAATGCCCTCCCGGTAACAGTTCGAGATGTCACCTCAGTAGAAGCATTTAAGTCTCACCTTAAAACTCATTTGTATACTCTAGCCTTTAAATAAACTCCCTTTTTAGACCAGTTGATCTGCCGTTTCTTTTCTTTTTCTCCTATGTCCCACTCTCCCTTGTGGAGGGGGTCCGGTACGATCCGGTGGCCATGTACTGCTTGCCTGTGTATCGGCTGGGGACATCTCCGCGCTGCTGATCCGCCTCCGCTTGGGATGGTTTCCTGCTGGCTCTGCTGTGAACGGGACTCTCGCTGCTGTGTTGGATCCGCTTTGGACTGGACTCTCGCGACTGTGTTGGATCCATTATGGATTGAACTTTCACAGTATTATGTTAGACCCGCTCGACATCCATTGCTTTCTTCCTCTCCAAGGTTCTCATAGTCATACTTGTCACCGACGTCCCACTGGGTGTGAGTTTTCCTTGCCCTTATGTGGGCCTACCGAGGATGTCGTAGTGGTTTGTGCAGCCCTTTGAGACACTAGTGATTTAGGGCTATATAAGTAAACATTGATTGATTGATTGATATTTTTTACATGATGTTTCCAATTCATTTATCTACTAATGTTAAACCCAAAAATGTGTTTTATTGTACCCTTTCAATGTCTACTCTGTCTATTTGTATTTGTGTTTAACTTTCCCTTCTCCTGATACCAAATAGCATTATTTTAGTCTTACTGAGGTTCAAAGGTCTGTTTTTGTCAAACCATCATTTATTAATATCTTCTGTTATTTGTATTATCTTCTGTGTTCGCTCTTGAACAAAACACAGTTGCATCATCTGCAAATAATACTCATTTTAAGTTCTTTGTAACTTTACAAATGTTATTTAAATAGAGGTTGAACAAGTTTGGTCCCAGTGTTGATCCCTGAGGTCCGCCACAAGATATTTTCAGCTGTGTGGAAGTGTGTTCGCCTAGCTTCACGTATTCCTTCCTGTTGGTTAGGTAGCTTCTTACCCAGTTCAAAAACAACCCTCTGATTCAATATAGTTCTCGTTTGTTTATTGAGCTATTATGACTAATTGTATGAAATGCTTTTGTTAAATCCATTAATACTGCAGCAGCACATTTGCTGCCATCTCTTGCATTGGTGATCTCTTCTGATATTTCCGTTAATGCCATTGATGTTGAGATGTTGGCTCTGTATCCACATTGTTTGTCTGTGAGTGTTTCCTTTTTATTTATGAATTTGTTTAAACTGTTGTTAAAGGCCTACTGATAGTTTATATATCAATGATGAAATATTAACATTGCAACACATGACAATACGGCCTTTTTAGTTAACTAAATTCCAATTTTAAATTTCCCGCGGAGTTTCTTGTTGAAAACGTCGCGGAATGATGACGCGTACGCATGACATCTCGGGTTGTAGCAAACATATTAGCCCAGCACCGCACGGCTAAAAGTCCTCTCTTTTCATCGCATAATTACACAGTAATTTGGACATCTGTGTTCCTGAATCTTTTGCAATTTGTTCAATTAATAATGGAGACTATAAAGAAGAATGCTGTTGGTGGAAAGCGGTGGATTGCAGCTGCCTTTAGGCACCAAAACACAGCCGGTGTTTCTTTGTTGTGAAGCTTCAACACAGAGCGGTCAAGGGAACATGTTTCTCTACGTCAACCAGCAAGTTTTTGGCTGGGAAAATTGTGATATTAAGTTAGCTCTTACCGGAGACTTCAGTGGATTACGCGACTTCCTCCTGTAGCTGTCAAAAAGGCAGCTGTGATCTTGGCTCCTCCATTGGCTTCTCTCTGGGACACTGGCGTTCACCGCAGCCATTCGACTTTCAGGTATGACTTTACAATCTCACTAAAACACTATTAAAACAATAAGCAGATAAGGGATTTTCCAGAATTATCCTAGTAAATGTGTTTAAGTACATCTGAAACGCCGCCTGCCGCCGCCTTTTCTTTCTTTTTATAGTACTTCACTCTAATTGTTGTCATCCACGAATCTTTCATCCTCGCTCAAATTAATGGGGAACTACTGCTGGATATGATTGTAAACAATGTTCGGATGTGAGGAGCTCCACAACCCGTGACGTGACGCGCACATCGTCTGCTACTTCCGGTACAGGCAAGGCTTTTTTATTAGCGACCAAAAGTTGCGAACTTTATCGTCGATGTTCTCTACTAAATCCTTTCAGCAAAAATATGGCAATATCACAAAATGATCAAGTATGAAACATAGAATGCACCTGCTATCCCCATTTAAATAATAAAATCTCATTTCAGTAGGCCTTTTAACAGCTTTTCAATAATTTTAGAAAATGGTGGAAGTAGAGAAACAGTAAACTGGTGTTTTTCTGCAGTCTTATAAATCGGTACGACTTTTGCTATTTTTCTTTGATCCGGGAATTGGCCTGTTTGAAATGAAAGGTTGCTGATATATGTTGAATGTTCTGGAATCTCTTCAGTAAACTTTTTAATGCTTTCATATCAATTCCACTACAATCAGTTGAGGTCTTGGATTGACCTTTTTTCACAATATTGATTTCCTCTTTTGTCACTCCTTCGAGGAACAGAGTCTGGGTTTCTATCTATGTTGTCATTCAAGTCCTCAACTGACTCGGAATCTGGAATCTTTTCCTCCAGATTTGGTCCAATGTTCACAAAGTACTTATTGAGGCTTTCAACTACTTTCAAGTATTAATTATATGATTATAAGTGCTAACACAGAAACTATTTATAGCGGCAACGTGACTACTACTGATTATGTTTACATCATCCAGTGGGCTGCTGCTTCCTCGCTTCCCTGCTCCTTGGATATTCATTGTAGATCATAAATCATACCTCTCACCTTGACAGTTATGAATGTATACTTACAGTGTGTATATAAAACTTTAATGTAGGTGTTTGGATGTTTTTTAAGGGCTGTATAGGCAAAATGGAGCGGATCCCATAGGCTCCATTAAAGCGGTCTTTTGATCGCATATTGTTAGAATGCATAAAAATACATCCATTGTCATGTCTTTCATAATGATTGTGAAGAATAGGCAAAACATTTTTTTAAAGTGCAGTTCCCCTTTTAGTAGACGTGACATAGTGAATGTAGCCCACCTCTGCGGCTGACCAAGATACTTCAGTTGCAACCACAGCCATCTTGTGCAGTTGATAAAAACTAAATCAGGTGATTACCTACAGCCATAGCAGTTAGGAGTGTTATTGAATTTTATAGATCAAGCAATTGAAAAAAAACAGATATATGTTTTTCATTAAATAGTGTTATGCTGATTTTGGGGGGGGGAAATGTTTTTCTTATATTTTGTACCTTTTTTATTCAAATTGGACCTCATAAATTATATCTGGCGTGGAGCAACTTAACTCCAGAATAGTTCATTCATCATTGATCAGAGTGAAACACGTGCCACGTAAGATGAAAGACATTACCACCACCTACAGGTCCAAAGTGTTGGAGCTTGACACAGTTAAGGCTGCTTGAAAAGTGGCGATTTTCTTCATCCAGCGGGGTTGGGACAGCATCACGACAACACAAAGGAGGTGACGTTCTCCTCCCCGTGTCAACAAAGCTCAAAACCAATGCAAATAGCCATTTGACCAGCACCTCGCCACCTAGTCGAGACCCAGGATGGACCGCTCGTCGGGACCCAGGATGGACCGCTCGCCTGTATCGGTTGGGGACATCTCTACGCTGCTGATCCGCTTGAGGTGGTTTCCTGTGGACGGGACTCTCGCTGCTGTCTTGGAGCCACTATGGATTGAACTTTCACAGTATGATGTTAGACCCGCTCGACATCCATTGCTTTCGGTCCCCTAGAGGGGGGGGGGTTGCCCACATCTGAGGTCCTCTCCAAGGTTTCTCATTGTCAGCATTGTCACTGGCGTCCCACTGGATGTGAATTCTCCCTGCCCACTGGGTGTGAGTTTTCCTTGCCCTTTTGTGGGTTCTTCCGAGGATGTTGTAGTCGTAATGATTTGTGCAGTCCTTTGAGACATTTGTGATTTGGGGCTATATAAATAAACATTGATTGATTGATTGATTGATAGTGGGCGAAGGGGGTGATAGTGAAGTGATTGTGTTGCGAAGAAAAGGTCAACTGTGTGTAGCATCTAACTCTCATCTGTCAAAGTCAAGAATGAATGATCTGTGGCCCCCGGGATGATATTTGATTAGTATTAGAAATGGGGTCCTTGGAACCCCATCAAGTCATAAAAATGGGGTCTCACAGTAAATCTTTAGAGTCCCTTTTTTTTGTAAGTGTTTTGAAAACAAATGATTAAAGTATGCATTGTCCTGTTATATCTCACATTCTATATTCCATCCATCCATCCACTTTCTACCGCTTATTCCCTTTCGGGGTAGCGGGGGGCGCTGGCGCCTATCTCAGCTACAATCGGGCGGAGGGCAGGGTACACCCTGGACAAGTCGCCACCTCATCGCAGGGCCAACACAGATAGACAGACAACATTCACGCTCACATTCACAAACTAGGGCCAATTTAGTGTTGCCAATCAACCTATCCCCAGGTGCATGTCTTTGGAGGTGGGAGGAAGCCGGAGTACCCGGAGGGAACCCACGCATTCACGGGGAGAACATGCAAACTCCACACAGAAAGATCCCGAGCCTGGATTTGAACCCAGGACTGCAGGACCTTCGTATTGTGAGGCAGACGCACTAACCCCTCTGCCACCATATTGTGTTGAGGAAAAAAGTTGTCATAAACGTTACTTCATTCATTAAAAAAAGTAACACAAAAGAAAACACATTTTTATGCATATGTAAATGTATTCAGTTACAAACATTCATTCACTTTCTTCTTTCCTTCATGGATCTAAACTTTATCGCTGTCGGTATTTTTTTCTGTATTTTTATTGTAATATTTTCAGACTGTGTTTGTTCTATTTTTGGCATAGAAGACCACGAAAAACAATCGGAATTTGTCTTTTCTTTTTTTAGTTTTAATGCCATGCTTTCAATAGGCTTCACGGTGGCAGAGGGGTTAGTGCGTCTGCCTCACAATACGAAGTTCCTGCAGTGCTGGGTTCAAATCCAGGCTCGGGATCTTTCTGTGTGGAGTTTGCATGTTCTCCCCGTGAATGCGTGGGTTCCCTCCGGGTACTCCGGCTTCCTCCCACCTCCAAAGACATGCACCTGGGGATAGGTTGATTGGCAACACTAAATGCTCCCTAGTGTGTGAATGTGAGTGTGAATGTTGTCTGTCTATCTGTGTTGGCCCTGCGATGAGGTGGCGACTTGTCCAGGGTGTACCCTGCCTTCCGCCCGATTGTAGCTGAGATAGGCGCCAGCGCCCCCCGCGACCCCGAAAGGGAATAAGCGGTAGAAAATGGATGGATGGATGGATGCTTTCAATAGTCTGCAGATCTTCCTCCATGCAGCCCATAAGCTAAAGTGAAGTGAATTATATTTATATAGCGCTTTTCTCTAGTGACTCAAAGCACTTTACATAGTGAAACCCAATATCTGAGTTACATTTAAAGCAGTGTGGGTGGCACTGGGAGCAGGTGGGTAAAGTGTCTTGCCCCAGGACACAACGGCAGTGACTAGGATGGCGGAAGCGGGAATCGAACCTGCAACCCTCAAGTTGCTGGCACGGCCGCTCTACCGACCGAGCTATGCCGTGACATTTGACAACTAACCTCTGGACTATCATCAGACACACCTGTAACAATATTTCATTCATTCTTTGGTCAAATATATTTTAAGTGGTGAACGCAAGAACATATCTTAGCAGGCGTGTGTGTGTGTGTGTGTGTGTGTGTGTGTGTGTTGCCACCTTCAGCTGCAGGGTGGGGGCTCCCTCTAGTGGGCATACCGTGGGATCTTGAAGAGGGCTTTGACAGGGTGCAAGTCGGCCAGTGGAGGATCTCCATCAGCCAGCTCAATGGCAGTGATGCCAAGAGACCAGACATCACAGCGGGCATCGTAGGAGTAGTCATATTGCTGTTCACAGGCTATGACCTATCAAGCAGAAATATGGCAGTTACTGTAAATGGATATTGTTATTTCTTATTCCTATACAGTCTTTATTTTGCATACACACAAACAAGCCCTACATGACACCACATCACTGAACAATATAAAAAGTGGCTGCTCTCTCCCCTCCCTAGATGAAGTGTACAGTGCCGGGTGCCTCAAAGAGGCCCAAAACATCATAAAGGACCCATCTCACCCTGGACATAAACTTTTTGAACTGCTGCCCTCAGGCAGGAGATACAGGACAATAAAATGCTGGACAAACCGATTTAAGAACACTTTGTACTTAAGAGCCATAGTGTCGCTGAACACAAGACGACAATAATGACTGTGCATGCGATGTATGCTTGGTAATTTATGTATTTTTATCTATTTATCTATGTTCTTATGTGTTATGATTTTGCACTAAATTAGTTTTTGCATACAATTTCGTTGTACAATGACAATAAAGATATATTCTATTGTACTCTAATACCCCTTTATTTCTGGAGCCTTGAATAAATACATTCTAATTACAAAGCTAAGGATACTTGAGCAAGGATTTAAGATTCAAGACTGTTTATCACTCACATTCATCAGTAAAACCTGATTGGACAAGGGGGAGGAGGAGAGCATGCATGGGTGGTGGTGGGGGGGGGGGGGGGGCTCCTGGGCCTCTTTAGCGTTCCATATGATGCCATCATTGAGCCAGGTAGTTTTGACGTATAAATAAATAATAATATATTGTCAATTATTGAACGGCCCAGCGTACTGTGGTCTTGATGGCCAGCCCACCTGTGTTCTGTAATAAAGGAATAAGGTAGGGGTAGGGAACCTATGGCTCTAGAGCCAGATGTGGCTCTTTGGGTGAATGCATCTGGCTCTCGGATAAATCTGAGCTGACATTGCTTAACACGATAAAAAATGAATAATTCCACTTGTAATCACAGTGTTAAAAATAACGTTCAAAATATAAAACATTCTCATGCTCTTTTATGTTCAAGAAGTTGCAATAATGGTAAGAAGTAATTTGGTTAGTGAGGGGCTTGCCCTCCTGGGGGTTCTTCAGACCACCAAGACCCTGTTTTAGGGTTACAATATTGTTTTATTTTATTTTTCTCTCAGTTGCTTTCCAGCAATTGTCTTTTTCTCTTTCGTCCTCGCTCGCGCTCTGGCTCCAGCCCCAACCCTGTCTCTCCTCCTGGCTGCTGCTTATAACAGAGCGACAGGTGATTAGATAACAAGGCCCAGGTGGGCCATCTACGCACCTGTCGCTGATTTCGAGGCCGGTCTTGGCAACATCCTGCTTTGCTGCAGGCCCGCAGGCCACGCCCCCTCCACAGTTAGCTTCAGAATAACAATGTTATTTTAAAGAATAAGAGACCTATTATACTCTGGAAAGGTTGGTCTTACTTAAAAATGCACGCGTTTAGTTGTGTTCAGTGCTAAAAAAAATATTATATGGCTCTTAGGGAAATACATTTTAAAATATTTGGCTTCTTGGCTCTCTCAGACAAAAAGGTTCCCGACCCCTGGAATAAGGCAATCTAGGTAAATGTCAATCTTAAACAGTGTTGCTTAAACAACCATATAGATAACCAATGTTTTAATTGAATGTCATCAGTCTATTAAAAGTCGATAATACAAATGTATTAAAGGGGAACGGCACTATTTTGGAAATGTGCCTAACGTTCACAATCATTATGAGAGACAATAACATGTCTTTTTAAGATCTATAAGATGACAAAAATCAATCAATCAATGTTTATTTATATAGCTCTAAATCACAAGTGTCTCAAAAGGTTGCACAAGCCACAACGACATCCTCGGTTCAGACCCCACATAGAAAAAAAAAACTATTGGAAGATGTGACCCTGCGAGGTGGCGACTTGTCCAGGGTGTAACCCGCCTTCCACCCGATTGTAGCTGAGATAAGAGCCAGCGCCCCCCGCGACCCCAAAGGGAATAAGCGGTAGAAAATGAATGGATGGATGGATTACTAATGGGAGTTAGCATTGTAGCCTTCAAAGCCTCTAAAACAACTTCAAAACCCTCCATATACACACTGTAAGTATATATATCATGTAGTAACAGACACCTTCATAACAATATGTAATATGTACAATATACACACTGCAAGTATATATATCATGTAGTAACAGACACCTTCATAACAATATGTAATATGTACAATATACACACTGTAAGTAAATAACAGACACCTTCATAACAATATGTAATATGTACAATATACACACTGCAAGTAAATAACAGACACCTTCATAACAATACGTAATATGTACAATATACACACTGCAAGTATATATATCATGTAGTAACAGACACCTTCATAACAATATGTAATATGTACAATATACACACTGCAAGTAAATAACAGACACCTTCATAACAATATGTAATATGTACAATATACACACTGCAAGTATATATATCATGTAGTAACAGACACCTTCATAACAATATGTAATATGTACAATATACACACTGCAAGTATATATATCATGTAGTAATAGACACCTTCATAACAATATGTAATATGTACAATATACACACTGCAAGTATATATATCATGAAGTAATAGACACCTTCATAACAATATGTAATATGTACAATATACACACTGCAAGTATATATATCATGTAGTAACAGACACCTTCATAACAATATGTAATATGTACAATATACACACTGCAAGTATATATATCATGTAGTAATAGACACCTTCATAACAATATGTAATATGTACAATATACACACTGCAAGTATATATATCATGTAGTAATAGACACCTTCATAACAATACGTAATATGTACAATATACACACTGCAAGTATATATATCATGTAGTAACAGACACCTTCATAACAATATGTAATATGTACAATATACACACTGCAAGTAAATAACAGACACCTTCATAACAATATGTAATATGTACAATATACACACTGCAAGTATATATATCATGTAGTAACAGACACCTTCATAACAATATGTAATATGTACAATATACACACTGCAAGTATATATATCATGTAGTAATAGACACCTTCATAACAATATGTAATATGTACAATATACACACTGCAAGTATATATATCATGAAGTAATAGACACCTTCATAACAATATGTAATATGTACAATATACACACTGCAAGTATATATATCATGTAGTAACAGACACCTTCATAACAATATGTAATATGTACAATATACACACTGCAAGTATATATATCATGTAGTAATAGACACCTTCATAACAATATGTAATATGTACAATATACACACTGCAAGTATATATATCATGTAGTAATAGACACCTTCATAACAATATGTAATATGTACAATATACACACTGCAAGTATATATATCATGTAGTAACAGACACCTTCATAACAATATGTAATATGTACAATATACACACTGCAAGTATACATATATAATGTTGTAACAATATGTAATATGTTCAATATTTGTCATACTGTTTTATGCATTTATTTCCATTTCCATAGCAGCGCACTTCCGGTAACAAATGTGTGTTCCGACTTCCGGAAACAAACACGAGTGTTTTCTAATTACAGCAGACTTTAAACCACACAACGAAGATGACTGTTTTGGCCAATTGAGGAATCACCACCTCATATTTTTGACGCTGAATATAGGGAGGATGAACCGCTGTTTCTAGAAGCAAGCACAAAGGAAGGGTGACATGTTGGAGCAGACGGAAGCCAAGAGAGCGAGGTCGCCGTGACTTTGACGCTGTAAAAATAGAACTTGGAACGATGCTATTTCGACATAAATACCCAAAATGAACCAGAAAAATGTCTCCAGCCAGCTGCACCAAACTGTCCATCAAGTGAGTCACTATAATATTGATCATGATGAAATACAGTACGTCACTCTTATTACAACTACAGTGCATATTCTGTCAATTTAGGTGTGTACAAACAAAATATGAAATGTAGGCTAATACTTTACAGCTACTGTAATGTGATTGTTCATGTTTTTCACTCAGTATAGATTGGTGTTCTATCACATTGTGTTGTGCAATAAAAACTCAATCGCGATTCGGATGCTGACGTAGATGCTTGCTGTAGCTAGCTTTTATGGTTAATACCAAAGCATGCCGATGTGTTACCCTGCTGGAAAAAGAGTTCCTTCGTGCAATAAAAAGTCGCTACAGCTTAGTTACAGAACACCTTCGAACAGGCTAACCTCCTCCAACCTCCGAGGACAAACCAAAAAATGGGAGACCGGGCTCTCTGCTCCGCCACTCCCAGACTGTGGAACGCTCTCCGTGACCACCTGAGGGCACCACAGACTGTGGATGCTTTTAAAAAAGAGGCTTAGAAACCCTTATTATTTTTGGTTAAAAATAGTTTTTTTTAGATATATGCATACTAGATGTAGCTATTAGGCTGTTGTGTTTTTATTCGTTTTTTTTTTTTTTTTTAATACACTGTAACACTTTGAGGTTGTTTGCTCAATGTAAAGTGCTTTTTACAAATAAAATATATTATTATTATTATTAATGAATAAATTAATGTATTTTTTTGGATGCATTTTTTAAATGATTTAGAGGTAGAGTTGATTGCTCCCATTCGCTCTGCTTCTAGACAAGTACAAGCCCATTTTTACATGTTAGACTGCACACAAAAATGTTTGTTTTCTTGTCTTTTCTAAGGATAAGAAAGCAAAACTCCAAAAAGAAGCGCAATTCCACTTTAAAAGTGAGAATATCTAAATAACAAACAACACCATAACATTTTACATGTTAGAGGAATTCCATCCATCCATCCATCCATCTTCTTCCGCTCATCCGAGGTCGGGTCGCGGGGGCACCAGCCTAAGCAGGGAAGCCCAGACTTCCCTCTCCCCAGCCACTTCGTCTAGCTCTTCCCGGGGGATCCCGAGGCGTTCCCAGGCCAGCCGGGAGACATAGTCTTCCCAACGTGTCCTGGGTCTTCCCCGAGGCCTCCTACCGGTTGGACGTGCCCTAAACACCTCCCTCGGGAGGCGTTCGGGTGGCATCCTGACCAGATGCCCGAACCACCTCATCTGGCTCCTCTCGATGTGGAGGAGCAGCGGCTTTACTTTGAGTTCCTCCCGGATGGCAGAGCTTCTCACCCTATCTCTAAGGGAGAGCCCCGCCAAACGGCGGAGGAAACTCATTTGGGCCGCTTGTACCCGTGATCTTATCCTTTCGGTCATGACCCAAAGCTCATGACCATAGGTGAGGATGGGAACGTAGATCGACCGGTAAATTGAGAGCTTTGCCTTCCGGCTCAGCTCCTTCTTCACCACAACAGATCGGTACAACGTCCGCATTACTGAAGACGCCGCACCGATCCGCCTGTCGATCTCACGATCCACTCTTCCCCCACTCGTGAACAAGACTCCTAGGTACTTGAACTCCTCCACTTGGAGCAGGGTCTCCTCCCCAACCCGGAGATGGCACTCCACCCTTTTCCGGGAGAGAACCATGGACTCGGATTTGGAGGTGCTGATTCTCATTCCGGCCGCTTCACACTCGGCTGCGAACCGATCCAGTGAGAGCTGAAGATCCCGGTCAGATGAAGCCATCAGGACCACATCGTCTGCAAAAAGCAGAGACCTAATCCCGCGGCCACCAAACCGGAACCCCTCAATGCCTTGACTGCGCCTAGAAATTCTGTCCATAAAAGTTATGAACAGAATCGGTGACAAAGGGCAACCTTGGCGGAGTCCAACCCTCACTGGAAACGTGTCCGACTTACTGCCGGCAATGCGGACCAAGCTCTGACACTGATCGTACAGGGATCGGACTGCCATAATAAGACAGTCCGATACCCCATACTCTCTGAGCACTCCCCACAGGACTTCCCGAGGGACACGGTCGAATGCCTTCTCCAAGTCCACAAAGCACATGTAGACTGGTTGGGCAAACTCCCATGCACCCTCAAGAACCCTGCCGAGAGTATAGAGCTGGTCCACAGTTCCACGACCAGGACGAAAACCACACTGTTCCTCCTGAATCCGAGGTTCGACTATCCGGCGTAACCTCCTCTCCAGTACACCTGAATAAACCTTACCGGGAAGGCTGAGGAGTGTGATCCCACGATAGTTGGAACACACCCTCCGGTCCCCCTTCTTAAAGAGAGGGACCACCACCCCGGTCTGCCAATCCAGAGGTACCGCCCCCGATGTCCACGCGATGCTGCAGAGTCTTGTCAACCAAGACAGCCCCACAGCATCCAGAGCCTTAAGGAACTCCGGGCGGATCTCATCCACCCCTGGGGCCTTGCCACCGAGGAGCTTTTTAACTACCTCAGCAACCTCAGCCCCAGAAATAGGAGAGTCCACCACAGACTCCCCAGGCACTGCTTCCTCATAGGAAGACGTGTTGGTGGGATTGAGGAGGTCTTCAAAGTATTCCTTCCACCTATCCACAACATCCGCAGTTGAGGTCAGCAGAACACCATCCGCACCATACACGGTGTTGACAGTGCACTGCTTCCCCTTCCTGAGGCGGCGGATGGTGGTCCAGAATCGCTTCGAAGCCATCCGGAAGTCATTTTCCATGGCTTCCCCAAACTCTTCCCATGTCCGAGTTTTTGCCGCTGCGACCGCTGAAGCTGCACTCCGCTTGGCCTGTCGGTACCTGTCCACTGCCTCTGGAGTCCTATGAGCCAAAAGAAGCCGGTAGGACTCCTTCTTCAGCTTGACGGCATCCCACCAGCGGGTTCTAGGATTACCGCCACGACAAGCACCAACTACCTTGCGGCCACAGCTCCGATCAGCCGCCTCGACAATAGAGGTGCGGAACATGGTCCACTCGGACTCAATGTCCAGCACCTCCCTCGTGACATGTTCAAAGTTCCTCCGGAGGTGGGAATTGAAACTTTCTCTGACAGGAGACTCTGCCAGACGTAGAGGAATTCCATTTATAGATAATATAAGAAATACAAGGTGTTGTCTCCCGTAAATCTTGCTTGTTATTTAGATGTTTGATGATAATGTGCATTTATTGGCTTGATCATTTCTCAGTCAATGATTGTAATTGACACTACATTACACAGCAGAGTTTATCCTAATTACCCCCGGGGGTGCTTTTTTGTCCCCGAGCCCAATCACCGCACCTCATTTCTGCCACGGAGAAACTAAGGGCGACAGTCTCCCAGTTATTAACCTTGAGACGTGGAGGAGAATACATAATGACACAGGGGAGAGTCACACAGAAATAGCTTAACCCTTGCTTCCCTCCCTATGACAGAAATGTGAAAATTGCTAAAAGGAGCATTGACGTCTCTGACCTCGGGAGCCATCCAAAACGGGGTGCCGACAGACGTGTTCCTTCGCAGTCGGGCACTGGTCAGTTGGGCGGAAACCCCTAAAAATATTACATGGGCAGAACAAATGTTGAGAAAAGGCTTGAGTTAAACAATAAACTCTGGCATATTGTTTACTGTGGCAGCTTGCCAAGCAGTAACAACAAAGGACTGTAATCATTTCAAATTATGTAGGACAGATTTTTATCAGCATGAGTCCACTTCATCTCCACGACACAGAGGACATAAACACGCCTCAGGGGGACTCCGAGCCATTTGCCACAACAGCTTTCTTTTAATATGCAAAATAATGCAATTTAAATGAGCAATAATAGCCTCGGGTTAAGACTGAAGTCTGTGAAGTAAAACTACGTCATGTTGACAAATCCAGGATTTATTCATACATTTACGCAACGTGTGTACAGCAGCATCATCCAATGTAACAATAATGGGATCCTATGGTTATGTTATCGTAATATATTTGAGATTGGAGTTTGTGGTGAAGTGCAACTGCACTGCGTCATATTGATGTGTATATTCTGATCATGTTCGAACCCCAAAAGCAGTGAAGTTGTCACCTTGTGCAAATGAAAAATAAAAAGAGAATGCAATGATTTGCAAATACTTTTTAACTTATATTCAATTGAATAGACTGCAAAGACAAGATATTTCGTCTTCACACTGACAAACTTTGTTATTTTTTTGTAAATATTATGTCATTTGGAATTAGATGCCTGAAACATGTTTCTAAAAAGCTGACACACGTGGCAAAAGATCTTGAGGAATGCTCATCAGACACTTATCATGAATCAATCAATGTTTACTTATATAGCCCTAAATCACTAGTGTCTCAAAGGGCTGCACAAACCACCACGACATCCTCGGTAGGCCCACATAAGGGCAAGGAAAACTCACACCCAGTGGGACATCGGTGACAATAATGATCCAGTGGGACGTCTGTGACAATAATGATTATGAGAACCTTAGAGAGGAGGAAAGCAATGGATGTCGAGCGGGTCTAACATGATACTGTGAAAGTTCAATCCACAATGGATCCAACACAGTCGCGAGAGTCCAGTCCAAAGCGGGTCCAACTCAGCAGCGAGAGTCCCGTTCACAGCGGAGCCAGCAGGAAACCATCCCAAGCGGAGGCGGATCAGCAGCGCAGAGATGTCGAGGCGGATCAGCAGCGCAGAGATGTCCCCAGCCGATACACAGGCAAGCAGTACATGGCCTTATGTGGAACATCCCACAGGTGAACAGGCTAATTGGGAACAGGTGGGTGCCAGGATTGGCTATAAAAGCAGCTTCCGTGAAATGCTCACTCATTCACAAACAAGGACGGGGCGAGGGTCACCACTTTGTCAACAAATGCCTGAGCAAATTGTTGAAGAACAACATTTCACAAGCAGCTATTGCAAGGAATTTAGGGATGTCACCATCTACGCTCCGTAATATCATCAAAAGGTTCAGAGAATGTGGAGAAATGACAGCACGGATGAAAACAACGTGACCTTGGATCCCTCAGGCGGTGTTGCATCAAAAAGCGGCAGTGTGCAAAGGATATCACCACATGGGCGCAGGAAGACTTCGGAAAACCACTGGTTTCCACGGGGAGTCCAGTAAACATCTCCAAAGAGAAGAAATTGCAGCAGGAATCCAATCATATTTTTCTAGAGCTTATTTTCTGTAGTTGTATGCTCATGTGCAGTTAGCTTATGAGGTTTAAAACATATGTAAATAATAATATTATCTTCTCTGCATTTGGGTGAAAACAAATACTATTTACTCTACGAAAAATGCAGTTCATACTTTTTAGCTCATGAACAGAAACCAAAATATGGAGTGCAGTCGTCCCTCGCCACATCACGCTTTGAATACCATCCATCCATCCATCCATTTTCTACCGCTTATTCCCTTTCGGGGTCGCGGGGGGCGCTGGCGCCTATCTCAGCTACAATCGGGCGGAAGGCGGGGTACACCCTGGACAAGTCGCCACCTCATCGCAGGGCCAACACAGATAGACAGACAACATTCACACTCACATTCACACACTAGGGCCAATTTAGTGTTGCCAATCAACCTATCCCCAGGTGCATGTCTTTGGAGGTGGGAGGAAGCCGGAGTACCCGGAGGGAACCCACGCATTCACGGGGAGAACATGCAAACTCCACACAGAAAGATCCCGAGCCTGGATTTGAACCAGGACTGCAGGACCTTCATCAAGTTGTAATTTATGGTCTTGCTCACTTAATGCTCAGACTAAACAACTGAAACGCAATACAACTTTATATCTAAATCTCTACTGTGAGAGAAATGTGATCCGCCGTAAACACAGTGAATTTTATTTTGAAAATTAACCCGGTGTTTTATTTTGTATTTTGTACACTACTTCCTGTCCCGTGCGGAATTGATGCGCTGTGCTCCGATGTCCGTCATAAACAGAAGCTGACACATTGAATAATAGAATAATACAGCGTTTTTCTGAAATATTACCCATATTAGATGCTGAATAAGTGGACGGCGACTAGACCATAACTCACAGGTTCAAGTTGCTCCACTGTCACGTCTCCTCAGGCCGCAGTTGGCTCTCTCTCCTCTCTCTCTCTCTGTCGGAAGCGACTGGCTCAAACAACCCGGTATTACAAGAAAACGTGGAGTTTTTGTACCGCTTTGAATACATCATGTTTGTTTTGAAGTATATTTTATGACATTTCTGGCCTAAATTAAGCATTTCAAGCATTAAAATGTCTACATTTAGTTTAAAAAAAAAAATGAATAGTACAGTGGTATTTGCCATTAGGGCAGACCAAAGCAAGAAGAGGGTGCTGTTCTATATTGGATTAAAAAGGTGTAACTGTGACCAAAGGCACCTGAGTCATGCCTCGAGGGCTCTAATAATCTTTAAAAAAAAAACGTTCCTAGGTGTTAAACAGTTTTTTATGCTGTAGCTATGAAAATATTGCAGTTTATAGTTAATGTTCCTACTTTGCGGACACTTGTTAAAGGTGGTCATGTCCAGAACCAATTAACAGCTATAAATAAGGGATGACTGTATACTCTATGTCTAGTTTCTAATTTTACATTGAAGGATATTAGACTGGGCTTTACCTTTGTCAAGCAGTGAGTAAAAAGGAAGCTGCTGGACCTGAAGTACAGCTGATAAGTGACAGTTGTCGGGGGGAGTGAGTTGTCTCTTGGCTTTAGGTGTGGCCAAACAAAGACAATCACATCATGGTTTGCTTTTTACACAAAATTCCCTCGCTGATGTAAATCTGTCCGGGAATCAAACATAGAAACTTCTCCAGGTGTAGCATGATACCACCAGGAAGCCTCTGCTACACGTATCATCGCGGAGTGGGGCTTGTCATTTTATTGCTTTTGTTGTTTAATTTGCTAGGGTTCTGACAGATATCATTCTTTCTTTTATATGTGTGTGGCTTCATAATAGATGCCATCTGCTGCCCTTTTCCTATCAGAGTACACATTGCTTTTTACAGAAAGTGACATTCAACGTTTCTATTGTCTACCACGAATCATTGACCTAACTCTGCGTTCGGAAAAATGCTATTCTGTTTATTTTGTTAAGGCATCTTTCATTGTACATACTACAGCTCTTATATTGATACTCAGACTGTGTATCTAATGGGTTGTGTGAAGGGTTGCAAAATTGCGGGAATATTCAAAGTTGGAAACTTTCCATGAGATTTAACGAGAATACATGGGAATTAACGGGAATTAATGAGAATAAACAACACAACAAATACCCAGAATCCCATGCAGCCCTAACTCTTCCGGGCTACAATAGGGCGCAGCGTTGGTGGGGTGGGGGTGTATATCGTAGCCCGGAAGAGTTAGGGCTGCATGGGATTCTGGGTATTTGTTCTGTTGTGTTTTTGTTGTGTTACGGTGCAGATGTTCTCCCAAAATGTGTTTGTCATTCTTGTTTGGTGTAGGTTCACAGTGTGGCGCATATACCTTAAAACTCATTTGTATACTGTAGCCTTTAAATAGACTCCCTTTTTAGACCAGTTGATCTGCTGTTTCTTTTCTTTTTCTTCTATGTCCCACTCTCCCCTGTGGAGGGGGTCCGGTCCAATCCGGTGGCCATGTACTGCTTGCCTGTGTATCGGCTGGGGACATCTCTGCGCTGCTGATCCGCCTCGACATCTCTGCGCTGCTGATCCGCCTCCGCTTGGGATGGTTTCCTGCTGGCTCCGCTGTGAACGGGACTCTCGCTGCTGAGTTGGACCCGCTTTGGACTGGACTCTCGCGACTGTGTTGGATCCATTGTGGATTGAACTTTCACAGTATCATGTTAGACCCGCTCGACATCCATTGCTTTCCTCCTCTCTAAGGTTCTCATAATCATTATTGTCACAGATGTCCCACTGGATCATTATTGTCACCGACGTCCCACTGGGTGTGAGTTTTCCTTGCCCTTATGTGGGCCTACCGAGGATGTCGTGGTGGTTTGTGCAGCCCTTTGAGACACTAGTGATTTAGGGCTATATAAGTAAACATTGATTGATTGAAGTTATTTATACGGCCACCCTCAGTGTGACCTGTGTGACTGTTGATCAACTATGTCTTGCAGTCGCTTACTACGTCTATAGAAGCAAAATGCAACATGTAGCTGGGCTGGCACGCTGTTTGTACAGGTTGGGGAGGACGCTGAAGGCAGTACCTCCACGGTGTCCCCTTGATATTTTTGTTTGGGTGAAATAGGGAGAATGATTACCCCTGAAGGGGCACTGAATATTGGGAGTCTCTCGGTAGATTCAAGGGTATTACTAAAACGGCCTTCTTTCATCTCCGTAATATCGCTAAAATTCGCTCCATTTTGTCCACTAAAGACGCCGAGATCATTATCCATGCGTTTGTTACGTCTCGTCTCGATTACTGTAACCTATTATTTTCGGGTCTCCCCATGTCTAGCATTAAAAGATTACAGTTGGTACAAAATGCGGCTGCTAGACTTTTGACAAGAACAAGAAAGTTTGATCATATTACGCCTGTACTGTATATACCTTTATATACATATATACATACATATATACCTGTACTGGCTCACCTGCACTGGCTTCCTGTGCACTTAAGATGTGACTTTAAGGTTTTACTACTTACGTATAAAATACTACACGGTCTAGCTCCATCCTATCTTGCCGATTGTATTGTACCATATGTCCCGGCAAGAAATCTGCGTTCAAAAGACTCCGGCTTATTAGTGATTCCTAGAGCTCAAAAAAAGTCTGCGGGCTATAGAGCGTTTTCCGTTCGGGCTCCAGTACTCTGGAATGCCCTCCCGGTAACAGTTCGAGATGCTACCTCAGTAGAAGCATTTAAGTCTCATCTTAAAACTCATCTGTATACTCTAGCCTTTAAATAGACCTCCTTTTTAGACCAGTTGATCTGCCGCTTCTTTTCTTTCTCCTATGTCCCCCCCTCCCTTGTGGAGGGGGTCCGGTCCGATGACCATGGATGAAGTACTGACTGTCCAGAGTCGAGACCCAGGATGGACCGCTCGTCGGGACCCAGGATGGACCGCTCGCCTGTATCGGTTGGGGACATCTCTACGCTGCTGATCCGCTTGAGATGGTTTCCTGTGGACGGGACTCTCGCTGCTGTCTTGGAGCCACTATGGATTGAACTTTCACAGTATCATGTTGGACCCCGCTCGACATCCATTGCTTTCGGTCCCCTAGAGGGGGGGGGTTGCCCACATCTGAGGTCCTCTCCAAGGTTTCTCATAGTCAGCATTGTCACTGGCGTCCCACTGGATGTGAATTCTCCCTGCCCACTGGGTGTGAGTTTTCCTTGCCCTTTTGTGGGTTCTTCCGAGGATGTTGTAGTCGTAATGATTTGTGCAGTCCTTTGAGACATTTGTGATTTGGGGCTATATAAATAAACATTGATTGATTGATTGATTGATACAAGCATGACGCTGTAAAGCGGCATTCATGTAAAAATTGTGGGTCACACCAACATCAAATTTTCATAAAAGGTGCGGGCCGCAAAATAACGTCTCGCGGGCTAATAGCAGCCCGCGTGTTTGAGACCACTGCTTTAAATGAAACTGTATCTAAAATTTCAGCAATACATTTAAATATTGTTCCTGGATAACATTCTGACAATCAAATGTCATTTGTGTCCAAACATTGGGGTTTTTTTCTAAAAGAATTGAAAGTACGCAAGCAAGTAATAATCTGTGATTAATCCAAATTCAGAGGTGTAATTATTGTGATCAGAAAATGTATGATTTGACAGTATGAGTATCCACACTCGACCACAAGACGAGAAAAGCTGGATAAACGGCATAAATACCAAAGTCAACCAGTTTGACTCCTCCCTCAGTCGTCAAGAGGATGTTGTTGCCTTTGACATCGCGATGGATAATCCGGTTGTTGTGCAAGTGCTGCAGACCCTTTGAACATAAGAGAGAACATAGTCATTACAGCACACGCCATAGAGCATGCGAAGAAAAACACTGAGAAAGAGAGACAGTCATTCCCGCCTGTCAGAATACACGCTCAGCATGTTCTCTGCACGCTGAATCCAACAAGAACATCTTACCAGGAGAGCGCTGTACAGAATGTATGCGATCACAGGCTCCTGCAGACGCTGGCCTCGCATCAGCAGCCCTTTGATGAGCTCTGTGACAGAACCGCCATTGCACAGCTGCGGAGGGAACAGGAATTTAGCACTTTACATTACGGCTTATGATGTACACCCTCCTTAAAAGACAATTCATCTCAAATGTGGGGAATTTCTGGCTGTATTTTGAAAAAGTAAAAGCATGACAGGAAATAAAACACACTCACCTCTAGCACCAGCCAAAGTTGTCCGCCTGATACATTTTCAGACTTGTAAAACATGCCGTAAAACTTCACCACATTGGGGTGGTTGGACAGAGACCTGAAGATGTTGTATTCGGCCTCTATCTCCTCATCCACATCCTTCAGGACACACCAGAATATGAGAGAGAATCATTGCATGGCGGTGTAAATTGTGTTTATTCACTACTGTTGCTTTTCCACTGCTTGTCACTTCCAGGAAGCAGCAAAAAGTCTAGTGCATTAGACAGATCAGATCAAAACTAACACGCTAATAAATAATAAAACATAGAATAATGAAGAGGGCAGCAAAAAAGGAACTTTGAATTAAAATAAAGACTAGGAAGTACAATACAGGTATATTAATACTGCAGCATCCAAAAGTAAGGCACAGCAAATAGGTTGTGGTAGTGTTATTGTTGGCTCATTTCTAGCTGTGCACTCAAATGCAGCAATATTAAAAATGTACGACTAACTGTACATATACATTCACTGTACAAACATACATATACGCATATTGTACAAACTTACATATACACATACATGTACATATACATTCACTGTACAAACATACATATACACATACTGTACATATACATTCACTGTACAAACATACATGTACACATACATGTACATATACATTCACTGTACAAACATACATATACGCATACTGTACAAACTTACATATACACATACTGTACATATACATTCACTGTACAAACATACATATACACATACATGTACATATACATTCACTGTACAAACATACATATACACATACTGTACATATACTTTCACTGTACAAACATACATGTACACATACTGTACAAATACATTCACTGTACAAACATACATATACACATACTGTACATATACATTCACTGTACAAACATACATATACACATACATGTACATATACATTCACTGTACAAACATACATATACACATACATGTACATATACATTCACTGTACAAACATACATATACACATACTGTACATATACATTCACTGTACAAACATACATATACACATACATGTACATATACATTCACTGTACAAACATACATATACACATACTGTACATATACACATACTGTACATATACATTCACTGTACAAACATACATATACACATACTGTACATATACTTTCACTGTACAAACATACATGTACACATACTGTACATATACATTCACTGTACAAACATACATATACACATACATGTACATATACATTCACTGTACAAACAAACATACATATACTGTACATATACATTCACTGTACAAACATACATGTACACATACTGTACATATACATTCACTGTACAAACATACATATACACATACATGTACATATACATTCACTGTACAAACATACATGTACACATACTGTACATATACATTCACTGTACAAACATACATATACACATACTGTACATATACCTTCACTGTACAAACATACATATACACATACTGTACATATACATTCACTGTACAAACATACATGTACACATACTGTACATATACATTCACTGTACAAACATACATATACACATACATGTACATATACATTCACTGTACAAACATACATGTACACATACATGTACATATACATTCACTGTACAAACATACATATACACATACATGTACATATACATTCACTGTACAAACATACATATACACATACTGTACATATACCTTCACTGTACAAACATACATATACACATACTGTACATATACTTTCACTGTACAAACATACCAACCCCGTTTCCATATGAATTGGGAAATTGTGTTAGATGTAAATATAAACAGAATACAATGATTTGCAAATCCTTTTCAAGCCATATTCAGTTGAATATGCTACAAAGACAACATATTTTATATTCAAACTGATAAAAAAAAAAAAAATTGTCTTTGCTACCTGTCGGGTCGTATCTTGATGTGTCAATGCAGCGTTGCGGTAAGCTATGTTTGATAGCGGTTTTTAGCGTACTGTCTTTTGTTCCCTGCTTCCGTTTTGTTTTTTAAGTACAAGTACAACTTCTGTTTTCCATGCTAAAGTTCCTTTTTGTTTTCTAGCTCCCATGCTAGCTCTCTTAGTTTGTTATCCGCCCACGTGCGTGCTTTTTGTTTGTACCCTTTGTTTGGTTTTGTCTTAGTATTTTAATTAGGGATGCACCGATTAATCGGTAACCGAATATATTCGGCCGAATATGGCAAAAAAAGCCACATTCGGCCTTTGGTGGAATGAGTTAAAAACAAGGCCGAATAGTGGCGTGTGACGCAAGTTTTGGACGCAATCAACCAACGTGCAGTGACGTGTTGTGTACCTGTATAAGTGTATGAGGTTACAAGCACACACTTAATTGAGATTTACTTGAGCCTTCTGATTACATTATTAGCATATCTACTGTGGCTAAGCAGACTTTTGCTAAAAGGACAATAATTCATTCGGGTCTCCCCATGTCTAGCATTAAAAGATTACAGTTGGTACAAAATGCGGCTGCTAGACTTTTGACAAGAACAAGAAAGTTTGATCACATTACGCCTGTACTGTATATACCTTTATATACATATATACATACATATATACCTATACTGTATATACCTTTATATACATATATACATACATATATACCTATACTGGCTCACCTGCACTGGCTTCCTGTGCACTTAAGATGTGACTTTAAGGTTTTACTACTTACGTATAAAATACTACACGGTCTAGCTCCATCCTATCTTGCCGATTGTATTGTACCATATGTCCCGGCAAGAAATCTGCCTTCAAAGGACTCCGGCTTGTTAGTGATTCCCAAAGCCCAAAAAAAGTCTGCGGGCTATAGAGCGTTTTCCGTTCGGGCTCCAGTACTCTGGAATGCCCTCCCGGTAACAGTTCGAGATGCCACCTCAGTAGAAGCATTTAAGTCTCACCTTAAAACTCATTTGTATACTCTAGCCTTTAAATAGACTCCCTTTTTAGACCAGTTGATGTGCTGTTTCTTTTCTTTTTCTTCTATGTCCCACTGTCCCCTGTGGAGGGGGTCCGGTCCGATCCGGTGGCCATGTACTGCTCGCCTGTGTATCGGCTGGGGACATATCTGCGCTGCTGATCCGCCTCCGCTTGGGATGGTTTCCTGCTGGCTCCGCTGTGAACGGGACTCTCGCTGCTGTGTTGGATCCGCTTTGGACTGGACTCTCGCGACTGTGTTGGATCCATTGTGGATTGAACTTTCACAGTATCATGTTAGACCCGCTCGACATCCATTGCTTTCCTCCTCTCCAAGGTTCTCATAATCATTATTGTCACCGATGTCCCACTGGGTGTGAGTTTTCCTTGCCCTTATGTGGGCCTACCGAGGATGTCGTGGTGGTTTGTGCAGCCCTTTGAGACACTAGTGATTTAGGGCTATATAAGTAAACATTGATTGATTGATTGATTGATTTGTTGTTGGTTTATCCACTTTAATGCACTTTATTTTTTTTTGGAATGCATGTTTTGTTTGAAGGCCTAATATAAATGAAAAACTTTGTGCTTTTTTTCAAAAGCAAAGGCTACTGGAATATCAAAAAAATGTCAACATTCAATAAAAAAATACTTTATTTGAAAAACATGTCGAAATATTTATTCTAGGCTATTTCTGCAATATAAAAACAATTGTGAAAAACTGCATTCATTATTCGGTATTCGGCCAAGCGTTTAAGTTTTATTCGGCTTCGGCCACAAATTTTCATTTCGGTGCATCCCTAATTTTAATTAAATCATGTTTACTTACAAAATGCCTGCCTCCTTCTCTGCATCTTGGGGTTCGTCAACAAAAAACTTTGACACACACACATTACATTGATTGATTGATTGATTGATTGATTGGAACTTATATTAGTAGATTGCACAGTACAGTACATATTCCGTACAATTGACCACTAAATGGTAACACCCGAAAAAGTTTTTCAACTTAAGTCGGGGTCCACCTTCATCAATTCATGGTTGCACCTCAAGTCAAACTGACACCCAGACTACAAAGTCCTTATCACACGGACAAGAGAGCAGGTTTACAGGTGAGATATCAGCTGAATTTTAAAAGTCACATTAAGAAAATGTGTAAAACCCTGAATGCAAACATAGGCAGTTTTATGATAAGAAACTGCTTAACTCTCAGCTGTGGTTTTACTTTTATGAATTTAATGATCATTTCACACATCTCTTATGGCTTAACTGCATGGTCCCAGGTCATCATTTAAGACCATTGAGTGTCTCTATAACCACGCCCTGAAAGTCAGAGACAAGAAGAGTATACCGTATCATCATTGCCAAATTTTTACCAAAAACAATATTTTAAGTTTTACTAGTTTTATTTTGTTAAACACAGACAAACTGTTTTTTAAATGCTTGGATAACTCTGCAAGGCAATTACAAGACAGCAAAGTGGTAGCAGATCTACCAGCCGAGCAAGGTCAAAAGGCAACTCTTGCGTTTCATTCCGTAGAAAATCTTTTGCCCAGACTGCCTTTTCAATAAAAGGAGCACAACTGTGGAACTCTCTACCGGACACCTTGAAAAGTATACCTGCACTCGTCACTTTCAAAAAACAAACACAATTGTGGCTAGTTGAGCAACAATCGTGTTCCTATGATTAGTTTTTTTCTCATTTTTACTAATTGGTTCTTATCTAGTTTGCACTTTGTCTGTGTTATTCTCATTATTATTGGCTTTTATGTAGATTACACTTTGTCTGTATTATTATTATTATCATTAATATCGACTGCTCTTTGCCTCATTCTTTTTATTTTCCTATTTTAATGATGTTAGATCTGTGTTGTTGTTGTTGGGGACAAGTGTTTAGCTACAAACACTATGATGCATACATTGGAAAACTGTTTCAGATATCTACGTTTCTGTATCTGTCCCTATTTCAAATAAACCTTATATACAGTATATATATATATATATATATATATATATATATATATATATATATAGAGCCAAAACAGGGCTTACCACTTTTGCGTAAGTCTTGGAATTACAAGTAACATGGCATGAAAACAACTGAAAAAGGGGAGACGAGACATCGATGGATACTATGGATCACCAGGGAGAACACAACTCCACCAAGACCGGAGAAGACTTACTCTGTTGGAGTGCCTCGTATGCTGAAACAGGTCAGTTTCAAAAGTCAGCTACAAATTGCAATTTTAAATTTCCCGCGGAGTATCCTATTGAAAACGTCGCGGTATGATGACGTCACCGGTTGTGGCGGACATTTTTTTCCCGCACGATCCAAGCTATAAGTAGTCTGCTTTAATCGCATTATTACACAGTATTCTGGACTTCTGTGCAACTGAATCTTTTGCGATTTGTTCAATTAATAATGGAGACATCAAAGAAGAAAGATGTAGGTGATAAGCAGTGTATTGCGGCCGCCTTTAGCAACACAAACACAGCCGGTGTTTCCTTGTTTACATTCCCGAAAGCTGACGGTGAAGCTTTACTACGGAACAGAGATGTCAAGCGAACACGGTTGGATTGGACCGCAGGAATCATTTCGAAAGATCGTGTTTCGAAGAGGGTCCCTTGCGAAGGGCAGAGATGGGCATTTTTAGTTTATCCATCCATCCATTTTCTATCGCTTATTCTCTTTTGGGGTTGCGGGGGGCGCTGGCGCCTATCTCAGCTACAAATTGCAATTTTAAATTTCCCGCAATATATATATATATATATATATATATATATATATAGAGCCAAAACAGGGCTTACCACTTTTGCGTAAGTCTTGGAATTACAAGTAACATGGCATGAAAACAACTGAAAAAGGGGAGACGAGACATCGATGGATACTATGGATCACCAGGGAGAACACAACTCCACCAAGACCGGAGAAGACTTACTCTGTTGGAGTGCCTCGTATGCTGAGACAGGTCAGTTTCAAAAGTCAGCTACAAATTGCAATTTTAAATTTCCCGCGGAGTATCCTATTGAAAACGTCGCGGTATGATGACGTCACCGGTTGTGGCGGACATTTTTTTCCCGCACGATCCAAGCTATAAGTAGTCTGCTTTAATCGCATTATTACACAGTATTCTGGACTTCTGTGCAACTGAATCTTTTGCGATTTGTTCAATTAATAATGGAGACATCAAAGAAGAAAGATGTAGGTGATAAGCAGTGTATTGCGGCCGCCTTTAGCAACACAAACACAGTCGGTGTTTCCTTGTTTACATTCCCGAAAGCTGACGGTGAAGCTTTACTACGGAACAGAGATGTCAAGCGAACACGGTTGGATTGGACCGCAGGAATCATTTCGAAAGATCGTGTTTCGAAGAGGGTCCCTTGCGAAGGGCAGATGATGGGCATTTTTAGTTTATCCATCCATCCATTTTCTATCGCTTATTCTCTTTTGGGGTTGCGGGGGGCGCTGGCGCCTATCTCAGCTACAAATTGCAATTTTAAATTTCCCGCAATATATATATATATATATATATATATATATAGAGCCAAAACAGGGCTTACCACTTTTGCGTAAGTCTTGGAATTACAAGTAACATGGCATGAAAACAACTGAAAAAGGGGAGACGAGACATCGATGGATACTATGGATCACCAGGGAGAACACAACTCCACCAAGACCGGAGAAGACTTACTCTGTTGGAGTGCCTCGTATGCTGAGACAGGTCAGTTTCAAAAGTCAGCTACAAATTGCAATTTTAAATTTCCCGCGGAGTATCCTATTGAAAACGTCGCGGTATGATGACGTCACCGGTTGTGGCGGACATTTTTTTCCAGCACGATCCAAGCTATAAGTAGTCTGCTTTAATCGCATAATTACACAGTATTCTGGACTTCTGTGTAACTGAATCTTTTGCGATTTGTTCAATTAATAATGGAGACATCAAAGAAGAAAGATGTAGGTGATAAGCAGTGTATTGCGGCCGCCTTTAGCAACACAAACACAGCCGGTGTTTCCTTGTTTACATTCCCGAAAGCTGACGGTGAAGCTTTACTACGGAACAGAGATGTCAAGCGAACACGGTTGGATTGGACCGCAGGAATCATTTCGAAAGATCGTGTTTCGAAGAGGGTCCTTTGCGAAGGGCAGAGATGGGCATTTTTAGTTTATCCATCCATCCATTTTCTATCGCTTATTCTCTTTTGGGGTTGCGGGGGTCGCTGGCGCCTATCTCAGCTACAAATTGCAATTTTAAATTTCCCGCAATATATATATATATATATATATATATATATATATATATATATATATAGAGCCAAAACCGGGCTTACCACTTTTGCGTAAGTCTTGGAATTACAAGTAACATGGCATGAAAACAACTGAAAAAGGGGAGACGAGACATCGATGGATACTATGGATCCCCAGGGAGAACACAACTCCACCAAGACCGGAGAAGACTTACTCTGTTGGAGTGCCTCGTATGCTGAGACAGGTCCGTTTCAAAAGTCAGCTACAAATTGCAATTTTAAATTTCCCGCGGAGTATCCTATTGAAAACGTCGCGGTATGATGACGTCACCGGTTGTGGCGGACATTTTTTTCCCGCACGATCCAAGCTATAAGTAGTCTGCTTTAATCGCATAATTACACAGTATTCTGGACTTCTGTGTAACTGAATCTTTTGCGATTTGTTCAATTAATAATGGAGACATCAAAGAAGAAAGACGTAGGTGATAAGCAGTGTATTGCGGCCGCCTTTAGCAACACAAACACAGCCGGTGTTTCCTTGTTTACATTCCCGAAAGCTGACGGTGAAGCTTTACTACGGAACAGAGATGTCAAGCGAACACGGTTGGATTGGACCGCAGGAATCATTTCGAAAGATCGTGTTTCGAAGAGGGTCCCTTGCGAAGGGCAGAGATGGGCATTTTTAGTTTATCCATCCATCCATTTTCTATCGCTTATTCTCTTTTGGGGTTGCGGGGGGCGCTGGCGCCTATCTCAGCTACAAATTGCAATTTTAAATTTCCCGCAATATATATATATATATATATATATATATATATATATATATATATATATATATATATATATATATATATATAGAGCCAAAACAGGGCTTACCACTTTTGCGTAAGTCTTGGAATTACAAGTAACATGGCATGAAAACAACTGAAAAAGGGGAGACGAGACATCGATGGATACTATGGATCACCAGGGAGAACACAACTCCACCAAGACCGGAGAAGACTTACTCTGTTGGAGTGCCTCGTATGCTGAGACAGGTCAGTTTCAAAAGTCAGCTACAAATTGCAATTTTAAATTTCCCGCGGAGTATCCTATTGAAAACGTCGCGGTATGATGACGTCACCGGTTGTGGCGGACATTTTTTTCCCGCACGATCCAAGCTATAAGTAGTCTGCTTTAATCGCATAATTACACAGTATTCTGGACTTCTGTGTAACTGAATCTTTTGCGATTTGTTCAATTAATAATGGAGACATCAAAGAAGAAAGATGTAGGTGATAAGCAGTGTATTGCGGCCGCCTTTAGTGGGGGGCGCTGGCGCCTATCTCAGCTACAAATTGCAATTTTAAATTTCCCGCAATATATATATATATATATATACATAGAGCCAAAACAGGGCTTACCACTTTTGCGTAAGTCTTGGAATTACAAGTAACATGGCATAAAAACAACTGAAAAAGGGGAGACGAGACATCGATGGATACTATGGATCACCAGGGAGAACACAACTCCACCAAGACCGGAGAAGACTTACTCTGTTGGAGTGCCTCGTATGCTGAGACGGGTCAGTTTCAAAAGTGTCAGTTTGTGCTCTTTATGTCACAACAACACAAGTTTATTCTGGTATTTCAGGGTTGTTTCATACTAGGGATGTGCCGATCAATCTGACAATTTTCGTGACAAATTATGTGATCGCCATGGCTGAGTCATGCATTTCATTGCCAATCCCAAAAGCCGATCCCCTCTGGCTGAAATTGTATTCATCATTCATTCGTATCTTACGCACTGTATCGTTAACAAGTACATTATCACTGGAGGATGAGGCTGAACATATTACACACAGAGGAAGAGTAAAATGAATGTGTTTAAATATTGTGTTGATGTTGTAAAACTTTCAAAAGCACTCAGCAAAAATACGTAACAAATGTACAGTTAATACTTGTGAATGATATCACTGTTGGTATCAGCCAATCTCACTCCTGGACGATCAGTATTTGCAGCATAAAACCCTGATCGGAACATCCCGAGTTCTTACAACAATAATACGATTAAAATATTTTGCTGGTTACTATCAATACTACAAACACTGTTTCCATATGAGTTGGGAAATTGTGTTAGATGTAAATATAAACAGAATACAATGATTTGCAAATCCTTTTCAAGCCATATTCAGTTGAATATGCTACAAAGACAACATATTTCAAACTCATAAACATTTTTTTTTTTTTTGCAAATAATCATTAACTTTATAATTTGATGCCAGCAACACGTGACGAAGAAGTTGGGAAAGGTGGCAATAAATACTGATAAAGTTGAGGAATGCTCATCAAACACTTATATGGAACAGGTGGGTGCCATGATTGGCTATAAAAGCAGCTTCCATGAAATGCTAAGTAATTCACAAACAAGGATGGGGTGAGGGTCACCACTTTGGAAGCAAATTGTCGAACAGTTTAGAACAACATTTCTCAACGAGCTATTGCAAGGAATTTAGGGATTTTACCATCTACGGTCCGTAAAATCATCAAAATGTTCAGAGAATCTGGAGAAATCACTGCACGTAAGCGATTATATTACGGACCTTTGATCCCTCAGGCGGTACTGCATCAAAAAACAGACATCAGTGTGTAAAGGATATCACCACATGGGCTCAGGAACACTTCATAAAACCACTGTCAGTAACTACAGTTGGTCGCTACATCTGTAAGTGCAAGTTAAAGCTCTACTATGCAAAGCGAAAGCCATTTATCAACAACACCCAGGAACGCCGGCGGCTTCGCTGGGCCCGAGCTCATCTAAGATGGACTGATGCAAAGTAGAAAAGTGTTTTGTGGTCTGACGAGTCCACATTTCAAATTATATTTGGAAACTGTGGATGTGGTGTCCTCCGGAACAAAGAGGAAAATAACCATCCGGATTGTTATAGGCGCAAAGTTCAAAAGCCAGCATGTGTGATGGTATGGGGGTGCATTAGTGCCCAAGGCATGGGTAACTTACACATCTGTGAAGGCACTATTAATGCTGAATGGTCCATACAAGTTTTGGAGCAACATATGTTGTCATCCAAGCAACGTTATCATGGACGCCCCTGCTTATTTCAGCAAAACAATGCAAAGCCACGTGTTACAACAGCGTTGCTTCGTAGTAAAAGAGTGTGGGTACTTTCTTGGCTTGCCTGTAGTCGAGACATGTCCCCCATCAAAAATGTCTGGCGCATTATGAAGCGTAAAATACGACAACAAGACCCCGGACTGTTGAACAACTGAAGCTCAACATAAAACAAGAATGGAAAGAATTCCACTTTCAAAGCTTCAAGAATTAGTTTCCTCAGTTCCCAAACATTTATTGAGTGTTGTTAAAAGAAAATGTGAGGTAACACAGTGGTGAACATGCCCTTTCCCAACTACTTTGGCACGTGTTGCAGCCATGAAATTCAAAGTTAATTATTATTTGCAAAAAAAAAAAAAGGTTTTTGAGTTTGAACATCAAATATGTTGTCTTTGTAGCATATTCAACTGAATATGGGTTGAAAAGGATTTGCAAATCATTGTATTCTGTTTATATTTACATCTAACACAATGTCCCAACTCATATGGAAACGGGGTTGTACTATCAATTATTATTACTACTCTCTAGAAAAAGGGAAGCGCAGTGTCATTGTGAAGTCTCATGATTCCTCGTTCAAAAAATGTAATCTAGATATTTGAACAGGTTCAACAAACTAGAAGACGACAAACATATATTTCAGCCTCCTTACATCGGTGGACTTGTTTATTACTAACTTTAAGGGGCGCTTTGGGGCTTAACACAATTAATTACTTACATTTAATAAAAGTCACAATAGACAGTTAGGTAACATTCCAGGTGGTATTTGCTAGTAATGTTTTACAACTACACAATATATTTGAAATATAGCAGCTGACCATAAATCCTTCTTAAGAATGCATCGATGTGACTTACATTGATGGGGTCCAGCACTTTGACTGCCGCCTGACTTCCATCCTTCTTGTTGGTCACTCTGTAGACTTTCCCATACGTGCCTTTACCGATGGTCTCCACTATGTCCCAGTTAGCCGATGGGTCTCCAAGGTTCTCCAAGCTAATCATGCTGGACTTGTAAGGATAAACTCCATACAATGACCGACTGGAGGATAAGAGTAGAAACAGAGTGAAGTGGAACCTTGACTTAAATGATAAATGGGTTGTACTTGTATAGCGCTTTTCTACCTTCAAGGTACTCAAAGCGCTTTGACACTACTTCCACATTTACCCATTCACACACACATTCACACACTGATGGAGGGAGCTGCCATGCAAGGCGCTAACCAGCACCCATCAGGAGCAAGGGTGAAGTGTCTTGCCTTCGGGTTGCCCACGGCTACTCTCCCGCTGCGCCACGCTTACTTTCGACAGATGCACATTTGATTTCAACGATGGTGGTGCATCTTTAAGTTTAACTTCACTGCTCGAGTCCACCATGTTAGCGCCTAGTTAGTTTTTTTTCTTCTGTAACTTATGCTTTGGCAAATTTTCAGCCACTCATGTCCCGTCCCTACTGTGGATCAATCAATCAATCAATCAATGTTTACTTATATAGCCCTAAATCACTAGTGTCTCAAAGGGCTGCACAAACCACCACGACATCCTCGGTAGGAAAACTCACACCCAGTGGGACATCGGTGACAATAATGACTATGAGAACCTTAGAGAGGAGGAAAGCAATGGATGTCGAGCGGGTCTAACATGATACTGTGAAAGTTCAATCCACAATGGATCCAACACAGTCGCGAGAGTCCAGTCCAAAGAGGATCCAAGACACAGCAGCGAGAGTCCCGTTCACAGCGGAGCCAGCAGGAAACCATCCCAAGCGTAGGCGGATCAGCAGCGCAGGGATGTCCCCAGCCGATACACAGGAGAGCAGTACATGGCCACCGGATCGGACCGGACCCCCTCCACACGGGAGAGTGGGACATAGAAGAAAAAGAAAAGAAACGGCAGATCAACTGGTCTAAAAAGGGAGTCTATTTAAAGGCTAGAGTATACAAATGAGTTTTAAGGTGAGACTTAAATGCTTCTACTGAGGTGGCATCGCGAACTGTTACCGGGAGGGCATTCCAGAGTACTGGAGCCCGAACGGAAAACGCTCTATAGCCCGCAGACTTTTTTTGGGCTTTGGGAATCACTAATAAGCCGGAGTCCTTTGAACGCAGATTTCTTGCCGGGACATATGGTACAATACAATCGGCAAGATAAGATGGAGCTAGACCGTGTAGTATTTTATACGTAAGTAGTAAAACCTTAAAGTCACATCTTAAGTGCACAGGAAGCCAGTGCAGGTGAGCCAGTATAGGTATATATGTATGTATATATGTATATAAAGGTATATACAGTATAGGTATATATGTATGTATATATGTATATAAAGGTATATACAGTATAGGTATATATGTATGTATATATGTATATAAAGGTACATACAGTATAGGTATATATGTATGTATATATGTATATAAAGGTATATACAGTATAGGCGTAATGTGATCAAACTTTCTTGTTCTTGTCAAAAGTCTAGCAGCCGCATTTTGTACCAACTGTAATCTTTTAATGCTAGACATGGGGAGACCCGAAAATAATACGTTACAGTAGTCGAGGCGAGACGTAACAAACGCATGGATAATGATCTCAGCGTCTTTAGTGGACAGAATGGAGCGAATTTTAGCGATATTACGGAGATGAAAGAAGGCCGTTTTACTGCAAAAAAAGCGATACACTGCGAGACATAATCGTATTATACGATAATATCAAGATACATTTAATTTCACATTTCATTAAAAAAGCGCCTAAACACACACAAACTCTGATTTTAAATTGACACAAATCAGATATTTTTTGCCAGTCTAAACGTTCCAAAATGCTTTAAATCTGATCTTATCGCGTCACATTCAGGCCACATCAGGAAGTAGTCCGAATCCGATTGGAATCTAAGCTTTTAAAATGTGACTTTAATATAGCTGGAAATGTGTCCTGAAAGCGTCCTGTATGTGACTTTTGTGTCATTTTTGGGTGAGCTTGCCAGTGAAAGTAGATACATCATAACAACATCCTGTTTCGGTGAACAAAGTATTTTTTTTGGCGGCCAAATTTTCGTTTCATCGCTGGTCAATAGTGCGCAAATATCAGGCTATATGTAATGTATGGAGATGCGTATATATTATATACTTTGATTCTGAATAAATGGCAATTGTTGAAGAACCCAAATTGACATGTACGCTGTGGCATATTTGCTTACATGTTAAGAACTACATTGCAGAAGTTGTTTACGTTTGGGAGTTGAAAAATAATCACACTGATGTCTGTGATGCCTCTACTTAACAACCATAAAAAGATTAGTAACCCTCCAAAATATATTAAACTGTATATATTAATTCACTCATATTATTTTAAGTTTGGCAACTTTTATTTTACTTTGTTCATTTACGGAATCAAGTCAACTGCTTATGTTTTCACTATCGAACCGTGGATTAGGTCTCTGCTTTTTGCAGATGATGTGGTCCTGATGGCTTCATCTGACCGGGATCTTCAGCTCTCGCTGGATCGGTTCGCAGCCGAGTGTGAAGCGACCGGAATGAGAATCAGCACCTCCAAGTCCGAGTCCATGGTTCTCGCCCGGAAAAGGGTGGAGTGCCATCTCCGGGTTGGGGAGGAGACCCTGCCCCAAGTGGAGGAGTTCAAGTACCTAGGAGTCTTGTTCACGAGTGAGGGAAGAGTGGATCGTGAGATCGACAGGCGGATCGGTGCGGCGTCTTCAGTAATGTGGACGTTGTACCGGTCCGTTGTGGTGAAGAAGGAGCTGAGCCGGAAGGCAAAGCTCTCAATTTACCGGTCGATCTACGTTCCCATCCTCACCTATGGTCATGAGCTTTGGGTCATGACCGAAAGGATAAGATCACGGGTACAAGCGGCCGAAATGAGTTTCCAGGTCTCTCCCTTAGAGATAGGGTGAGAAGCTCTGCCATCCGGGAGGAACTCAAAGTAAAGCCGCTGCTCCTCCACATGGAGAGGAGCCAGATGAGGTGGTTCGGGCATCTGGTCAGGATGCCACCCGAACGCCTCCCTAGGGAGGTGTTTAGGGCACGTCCAACCGGTAGGAGGCCACGGGGAAGACCCAGGACACGTTGGGAAGACTATGTCTCCCGGCTGGCCTGGGAACGCCTCGGGATCCCCCGGGAAGAGCTAGACGAAGTGGCTGGGGAGAGGGAAGTCTGGGTTTCCCTGCTTAGGCTGTTGCCCCCGCGACCCGACCTCGGATAAGCGGAAGATGATGGATGGATGGATATCGAACCGTGCATGCAAATGACATTGAGGCCACATTGTACGCGTTTATACTGGAGTCTAAAAAAGATCACATTTTACTTGCGGTGTTAACAGTCAGCTGGAAAAAAATAAGATTTCAAAAACTTTGGCCTGCAGTGTTAAAGTAGTCTGAGACACAGGTCAGTAAGTAGTTAGTTTAATTTACTGACTTTAGCAACTAGGAATGCATCGTAACACCATGGTTATTGTAACCAAAATGATCACGGCATTGTTGAATGTGCTCCAAAGTACTTTTCAAGCACACCTTTTGAATGTAAAATTGACTTGAAAGTAAAATGCCCCTGAAGACATATTGTACAGCAGGGCTATTTAACTGGCTACATTTTTGCAGCAAAATCCGAAAAACACCAGAGTGCTTTTGTTGTATAGAGGAACTTGGACAACTGTAAACACTTTGGCAGATCCTTGCATTGACATTTTAACCTTGCTAGCATAACGCTATGGCCAAACGTGTGACTTAAAAGACTCTTAACCTGAGAGGGAGGTGATCACAGGGGAGTTGTCGAAGGGAAGGGAGAAACTGCCGACTTTAGAATGTGTGGATTTTGTACTCAAGACAATTACTTTGGTTTTTATCACTGTTTGATTTGAGGTGAACCAGGATTTTATTACAAGGAGGAGGGCGGAAGTGTGGCTTGGTGCATAGGTAGCGTAGCAGTGAACGTGAATGTTAAATTCACAGAAGATATGGCCAAAGGGGAGAAGGTAAGTGATAAAGGGAAGGGGGCCCAAGACAGATCCTTGTGGAGCACCTGTTGTGACTGCAGAATGATGGGATTGTGCAGCCTGTCAGGTATGAGTGAAACCAGTCAAGGGGGTGTTAATGATGTCAATGGATGAGAGATGGAGTCTAAGGCTGCTGAAGTCCAGGAAGATGAAACTAGAGAGAAGTTGGTGATGACACCCAACTTTACATGCCCCTAAAGCTGACCAACACGCCGGACTGTAGTCAGTTGGAAGCGTGTCTTAATGAAATTAAACAATGGATGTCCGCTAACTTTTTGCAACTTAATGCCAAAAAAACGGAAATGCTGATTATCGGTCCTGCTGGACACCGACCTCTATTTAATAATACAACTTTAACATTTGACAACCAAATAATAAAACAAGGTGACTCTGTAAAAAATCTGGGTATTATCTTCGACCCAACTCTCTCCTTTGAGTCACACATTAAAAGCGTTACTAAAACGGCCTTCTTTCATCTCCGTAATATCGCTAAAATTCGCTCCATTTTGTCCACTAAAGACGCCGAGATCATTATCCATGCGTTTGTTACGTCTCGTCTCGATTACTGTAACGTATTATTTTCGGGTCTCCTCATGTCTAGCATTAAAAGATTACAGTTGGTACAAAATGCGGCTGCTAGACTTTTGACAAGAACAAGAAAGTTTGATCATATTACGCCTGTACTGTATATACCTTTATATACATATATACATACATATATACCTATACTGGCTCACCTGCACTGGCTTCCTGTGCACTAAAGATGTGACTTTAAGGTTTTACTACTTACGTATAAAATACTACACGGTCTAGCTCCAGCCTATCTTGCCGATTGTATTGTACCGTATGTCCCGGCAAGAAATCTGCGTTCAAAAGACTCCGGCTTATTAGTGATTCCTAGAGCTCAAAAAAAGTCTGCGGGCTATAGAGCGTTTTCCGTTCGGGCTCCAGTACTCTGGAATGCCCTCCCGGTAACAGTTCGAGATGCTACCTCAGTAGAAGCATTTAAGTCTCATCTTAAAACTCATCTGTATACTCTAGCCTTTAAATAGACCTCCTTTTTAGACCAGTTGATCTGCCGCTTCTTTTCTTTCTCCTATGTCCCCCCCTCCCTTGTGGAGGGGGTCCGGTCCGATGACCATGGATGAAGTACTGACTGTCCAGAGTCGAGACCCAGGATGGACCGCTCGTCGGGACCCAGGATGGACCGCTCGCCTGTATCGATTGGGGACATCTCTACGCTGCTGATCCGCTTGAGATGGTTTCCTGTGGACGGGACTCTCACTGCTGTCTTGGAGCCACTATGGATTGAACTTTCACAGTATCATGTTAGACCCGCTCGACATCCATTGCTTTCGGTCCCCTAGAGGGGGGGGGGGGGGGGGGGTTGCCCACATCTGAGGTCCTCTCCAAGGTTTCTCATAGTCAGCATTGTCACTGGCGTCCCACTGGATGTGAATTCTCCCTGCCCCCTGGGTGTGAGTTTTCCTTGCCCTTTTGTGGGTTCTTCCGAGGATGTTGTAGTCGTAATGATTTGTGCAGTCCTTTGAGACATTTGTGATTTGGGGCTATATAAATAAACATTGATTGATTGATTGATTGACTTTTAACAAGGCAGTTTGTGTACTGAGACGGGAGCGAAAACCTGATTGGCAAAGTTCATAGAGGGAGTGCCGGGTTAGATGGAGGAGCAATTGGGATGCAACAGTTTTTCCAAAGATTTTTTTTTAGATAAAAAGGTCAATGGGAAATGGGACAGAGGTTAATGTAATTGTTGGGATCTGAACCAGGGTTTCTTAAAATTGGAGAGACAGCAGCTATTTGACAAAGTTTCAGAACAATTGCAGTGGAAAGTGAAGAGTGAATAATAGCAGTGATGAAGGGAAGCTGCTTCAACCAGGGTCGAGGGTGGGGGAGCTAACAGACATGTGGAGGGCTGGGATTTATTCATTGGATGATGTCAGAAAATGTATTTGAGAAAACTAACAACTGCAACGGCACATACAAAATATATTACAGCACAAATGAATGGCAGTGTTATTTTAATATTTGACAACTTCGCACAGGTGAACTTTTCAGGTTTTTAATGCTGGTACAAATCCTGTTAAACACTACATTTCTTGTACGGTTGTTAAACGATGCAAAAGTTGGACTCTGGCACACAGATGATGTGTATGTCCGTTACTTCCTATGGGAAAGTCTAATGATAAATCAGTATGTTATGCCTGAGGTAGTCTGTCCAAAATCACATTGCGCTAGAAAAATAGATTTTTGTGAGCCTATCAGCAGACAAGACAGAACAAACTGGAGAGAAAGAGCTCATGTAATCAATGAAGTCTGACATGGAAATTTCATATTGCACATGTACGAAAAAAGATGTCTACGAGTATTTTTATATTAAACAAGGTAAAATATATGTTAGATTATAGAGCAATGCGCATATTGTATTGTGCACTTATATTGCCATATATCAGCTACTGTGTGGAATTGTGGGGGAACACATATAAGAGTAACATAAAGGCATTGTATCAATTACAGAAAAGAGCTATAAGGATTATTCATAAAGTAGATTACTTAGAACACACTAACATTTTATTTATTAACTCTGGACTATTGAAACTACAGGAGCTAGTAAAGCTACAGACATTGTGTGTCATGTTTAAGGCTAGAAGTAAAACATTACCAGCAAATTTACAAAAAATGTTTGTCATCACTTCTGAGAATACAGAGCATAGAAGAAAAGGTCATTTCAAACAACAATATTCAAGGACAACTTTAAAGCAAATGTGTACATCAGTGGTGGGGGTAAAATTGTGGAATTCTCTTTACAACGAGATAAAAAACTGTAAAAATATATTCCAATTGAAAAAAATATATAAAGATAGAACGATAAGATCATATGGACAGACATAAGTGTTTACATTTTGTTTTTTATTTATTATTTTACTTATTTTTTGTCTGGTTTGGTATTTGCTCTGTATCATTCCGTGAGGTGTATATTATATTATTACTATTATTTTCTTGGTTCGGTTTATACTTTATGAAGTTTTGCACTTGTTGTGTTTTTCTTGTGTTTTTTGTTTTTGATTGTTTCATCACATTTGGATATATGTGTCGGCTTAAATGATATTCATGAAGTAAGATAAATGTATTATGTCAAAGGGGGCAGGAAATTATAAGATTTTCTTCATCCTGCTCCTTCTCAGGAATTGTGTGAATTTAAATTGTATAATTGTGATATAATTATTTATCGTTCTAAATGCACATCAATGAATGAGATAAATAAAAATGAAATGAAAAGTACTTGCAGTGTTACGTAAATTAGTACATTTATTCCCTTAAAGGAAACACAACTCACTCTGTCTGGGTGGGGACGCTAATTGCATTTGGAAAAAAGAGGGAAGGGAATTGTACTCACATGGCAAATGTTATTTTCTTCTGACTCATTAGCGCTGAGAACAATGACATAAAAAGCCTCCCCTGTCACCATAACACAGATGACAGCCAGCGAGAGCAACAAGTGGCGTTTGACTGAGGCTTGCTTGGCTTTGGCCTCCCTCCCGCCAACTTCCTTGCCCGCATGAGCGTTAACTCCCCAAGATCAATTGGATTGGACGCAGATTAGCTTGACATGGGCTGGTGTGAAGAACGGCCCACGTCCGGTCCCCCCCGCCGGTAAAAAGATTTAAAAAAAAAACGACTTCGGGTGTCAATGATGTCCTCGAATGTCCGATGATGGATTGAGAGACAGCACTGCCGTGTTGTGTGATACAGGACATATTTTTCATGCAGACATGATGATGGAAAGAAATGTTTGTATGGACAATCTACAAGCGGCGTGACCCTGAAGCTTTGAGCAATGATTGAGCCGAAATGGTGTAGGTTGAAGCGACGCTTATATAAACCTACCCCATCACAACAAGAACAAGGTTCAAAATATATAAAATCCAAAACATGCTTCACTTATATTACTTTTTTTTTTAAAACAATATATAAGCAACATATATGTAGCACACGTCTCATATACACAGTTTAACATTTAAATCAAACATACACATTTGTACACTTATATATATATATATATATATATCCATCCATCCATCCATTTCCTACCGCTTATTCCCTTTCGGGGTCGCGGGGGGCGCTGGCGCCTATCTCAGCTACAAACGGGCGGAAGGCAGGGTACACCCCGGACAAGTCGCCACCTCATCACAGGGCCAACACAGATAGACAGACAACATTCACACACTAGGGCCAATTTAGTGTTGCCAATCAACCTATCCCCAGGTGCATGTCTTTGGAGGTGGGAGGGGCCTATCCCCAGGTGCATGTCTTTGGAAGTGGGAGGAATCCGGAGTACCCGGAGGGAACCCACGCATTCACGGGGAGAACATGCAAACTCCACACAGAAAGATCCTCAGCCTGGATTTGAACCCAGGACTGCAGGAACTTCGTATTGTGAGGCAGACGCACTAACCCCTCTGCCACCGTGAAGCATATATATATATATATATATATATATATATATATATATATATATATATATATATATATATATATATATCCATCCATCCATTTTCTACCGCTTATTCCCTTTCGGGGTCGCGGGGGGCGCTGGCGCCTATCTCAGCTACAATCGGGCGGAAGGCAGGGTACACCCTGGACAAGTCGCCACCTCATCGCAGGGCCAACACAGATAGACAGACAACATTCACACTCACATTCACACACTAGGGCCAATTTAGTGTTGCCAATCAACCTATCCCCAGGTGCATGTCTTTGGAGGTGGGAGGAAGCCGGAGTACCCGGAGGGAACCCACGCATTCACGGGGAGAACATGCAAACTCCACACAGAAAGATCCCGAGCCTGGATTTGAACCCAGGACTGCAGGAACTTCGTATTGTGAGGCAGACGCACTAACCACTCTGCCACCGTGAAGCATATATATATATATATCAATCAATCAATCAATCAATCAATGTTTATTTATATAGCCCCAAATCACAAATGTCTCAAAGGACTGCACAAATCATTACGACTACAACATCCTCGGAAGAACCCACAAAAGGGCAAGGAAAACTCACACCCAGTGGGCAGGGAGAATTCACATTCAGTGGGACGCCAGCGACAATGCTGACTATGAGAAACCTTGGAGAGGACCTCAGATGTGGGCAACCCCCCCCCTCTAGGGGACCGAAAGCAATGGATGTCGAGCGGGTCCAACATGATACTGTGAAAGTTCAATCCATAGTGGCTCCAAGACAGCAGCGAGAGTCCCGTCCACAGGAAACCATCTCGAGCGGATCAGCAGCGTAGAGATGTCCCCAACCGATACAGGCGAGCGGTCCATCCTGGGTCCCGACGAGCGGTCCATCCTGGGTCTCGACTCTGGACAGCCAGTACTTCATCCATGGTCATCGGACCGGACCCCCTCCACAAGGGAGGGGGGGACATAGGAGAAAGAAAAGAAGCGGCAGATCAACTATATATATATATATAGTACCCCTCTCCTTCCCAGCATGCCTCACTTATACTCCTGAACAAAATCCTTAGACCGCATTTTGTGCTGGTGAACTTTTACTAGATTGTAAACAGAGCATCAAAATGCAAAAAGTAAGAAACAGGAGGAGAGAAAAAAGAAACTACTCCGCACTTAATCCGAAACCTCATTTAAAGTAAGCAGATAAATGCGTATGACCATCTTAAAAAAACAATCCAAGTCTTGTCCTGTTCTGTAAAACATCCAAACTGTCATGACTTCCTGACTACTAGGCAACAATGACGGACACAGTAAGACGATGATTTTTTATTTTTATGGGACAAAAAAATGGCAACTGCTTAACTGTGAAACCGGTTGATCCCCCACCCTTAGCTGACTGCAGCCCAATAACCTAACATAAGATGTTATCTGGGATGGCGTGGCGCAGTGGGAGAGTGGCCATGTGCAACCCGAGGGTCCCTGGTTCAATCCCCATCTAGTACAAAACCTTATCATGTCCGTTGTGTCCTGAGCAAGACACTTCACCCTTGCTCCTGATGGGTTCTGGTTGGCGCCTTGCATGGCAGCTCCCTCCATCAGTGTGTGAATGTGTGTGTGAATGTGGAAGTAGTGTCAAAGAGCTTTGAGTACCTTGATGGTAGAAAAGCGCTATACAAGTACAACCCATTTACCTATATATTATCTGCGATGAGGTGGCAACTTGTCCCGGGTGTACCCCGCCTTCCGCCCGATTGTAGCTGAGATAGGCGCCAGCGCCCCCCGCGACCCCGAAAGGGAATAAGCGGTAGAATATGGATGGATGGATATATATATTATATATACACAATTTATTTAAATTCCATATAAAGTGGTAATATATACATTTTAATATAACCTATATGTATAATTATGAAATCATAAATTGTATTTATATACATATTATATATTATTGTCTTTCTAAAACAATGTTTGCTCTTCTTTCTTATATTTACTAATTTAGGGACGGCGTGGCGCAGTGGGAGAGTGGCCGTGCGCAACCCGAGGGTCCCTGGTTCAAATCCCACCTAGAACCAACCTCGTCACGTCCGTTGTGTCCTGAGCAAGACACTTCACCCTTGCTCCTGATGGGTGCTGGTTGGCGCCTTGCATGGCAGCTCCCTCCATCAGTGTGTGAATGTGTGTGTGAATGGGTAAATGTGGAAGTAGTGTCAAAGCGCTTTGAGTACCTTGAAGGTAGAAAAGCGCTATACAAGTACAACCCATTTATTTATTTTTTATTTATGTATGGTATATATATGTATGTATGATATATACATATATATATATATATATATATATATGTATGTATGTGTGTGTATATGTATATATGTGTATGGGTGTGTGTGTGTATATATATATATATGTATATATACTGTATATATAATGTGTGTGTATACAGTATGTATATTTTTAACATATAAACAATTTGTCTTATACTTTAGTTAATATAGTAATGTAATGTACCTTGAAGGTAGAAAAGCGCTATACAAGTACAACCCATTTAATGATAAATGATTTAAAAAGCTTTTTAAACTGGTTTATGTTGGTGCTGTGTTTTATTTCATCCTTTAAACAGTTCCATATTTTAACCCCTGCTATTGTTATACTCATTCGTTTCTGCGTTGTTCTACAATATTGGATCTTAAAAAATAGTTCTCCTCTTAAATGATAATTCCCTTCTCTCTGTAAAAATCTTCTCTGTAACCCTGTTGGAAGTCAATCTTGACTTGCTTTATAAATCATTTGGGCAGTCTTGAGTTGGATGAGATCTGGTAGTTTTAAATCAAATGTGTGTGTAAATAATCCATTAGTGTGTTCTTTGATGAAAACAGCGATCAACAACTTGCAGACAACGCACTCACACTTACTTATGTTGCATTCATGTTGATATTTCATGCAAATACGCCAGCACAGTGGTGCTCCTGCTCAAAGCTGCAGCACACTACATATCCTTCACCCCGTCCTTGTGTTTATGCATCCCACATAATAAATAATTGCCTACTTATCCTGCATCATCTTCAGTTATCCATCAATGCTCCAAATTTAATCTCCCGCCTTAAAACACCCGCGCCACATATGCTTAATCCATCAACAAAGTGCACACTTGTTTACGTCCTGTCTTTCTGCAAAGCGCTCCACCATAACAGCATTCATCTGCAGTTTGTCAACACAAGGTGCCAAGACGTGCGGGTCATGCATTATAGAGAACAGCAGCCACTTTCCGTTGCACCTGCCACAACAAACAAGCACATTCAGTATAAAGTCCTCTACTGTACATACCTGCCTCTCTGAAAGGGTCTCTCTCTTCCAAAATGATGCTGACTAATTCATATAAACTATCATTGTGAATAATTCACAAGCGACGTGCGACCTGATCTGCAACACAGTTAAATATTCAAGCGGCAGGTGTATGCTCTCAAAATGACTGCTGATATGAAGCATCTCAGGTTGCAGGCAGGTAACCAGGAAGTCAATGCTGGTTGTCGGGTCACATGACTCCTCCTGATCTTACTATATTGCCCATATTTAAATGGCTTGGTATTAATGATGATGACAGCATGCTAACAATAAAACACATTGCATAATGTACAATGTAATATTACCTCATTTGTTTTAATAATTTAAAAAGTTGTGTGCACTTTTACACCACTTCAAATTATTATAAACTAATAGTATTTTTACATGTATTACCTATTACTTTTTTTTTCTAAATATAATATTCATTATTATTTTCAAAGCCTAATTGTAAAAATATTTTTTGATAAAGAATTGGATCTGGATTGTCCATCTACAGAAGCCAAAAGCAGTGAAGCATAGCTCGGTTGGTAGAGTGGCCGTGCCAGCAACTTGAGGGTCGCAGGTTCGATTCCCGCTTCCACCATCCTAGTCACTGCCGTTGTGTCCTTGGGCAAGGCACTTTACCCACCTGCTCCCAGTGCCACCCACACTGGTTTAAATGTAACTTAGATATTGGGTTTCACTATGTAAAGCGCTTTGAGTCACCAGAGAAAAGCGCTATATAAATATAATTCACAATTCACAGTTGTCCATCCATCCATCCATCATCTTCCGCTTATCCGAGGTCGGGTCGCGGGGGCAACAGCCTAAGCAGGGAAACCCAGACTTCCCTCTCCCCAGCCACTTCGTCTAGCTCTTCCCGGGGGATCCCGAGGCGTTCCCAGGCCAGCCGGGAGACATAGTCTTCCCAACGTGTCCTGGGTCTTCCCCGTGGCCTCCTACCGGTTGGACGTGCCCTAAACACCTCCCTAGGGAGGCGTTCGGGTGGCATCCTGACCAGATGCCCGAACCACCTCATCTGGCTCCTCTCGATGTGAAGGAGCAGCGGCTTTACTTTGAGTTCCTCCCGGATGGCAGAGCTTCTCACCCTATCTCTAAGGGAGAGACCTGGAAACTCATTTGGGCCGCTTGTACCCGTGATCTTATCCTTTCGGTCATGACCCAAAGCTCATGACCATAGGTGAGGATGGGAACGTAGATCGACCGGTAAATTGAGAGCTTTGCCTTCCGGCTCAGCTCCTTCTTCACCACAACGGACCGGTACAACGTCCGCATTACTGAAGACGCCGCACCGATCCGCCTGTCGATCTCACCATCCACTCTTCCCTCACTCGTGAACAAGACTCCTAGGTACTTGAACTCCTCCACTTGGGGCAGGGTCTCCTCCCCAACCCGGAGATGGCACTCCACCCTTTTCCGGGCGAGAACCATGGACTCGGACTTGGAGGTGCTGATTCTCATTCCGGTCGCTTCACACTCGGCTGCGAACAGATCCAGCGAGAGCTGAAGATCCCGGTCAGATGAAGCCATCAGGACCACATCGTCTGCAAAAAGCAGAGACCTAATCCTGCAGCCACCAAACCGGAACCCCTCAACGCCTTGACTGCGCCTAGAAATTCTGTCCATAAAAGTTATGAACAGAATCGGTGACAAAGGACAGCCTTGGCGGAGTCCAACCCTCACTGGAAACGTGTCCGACTTACTGCCAGCAATGCGGACCAAGCTCTGACACTGATCATACAGGGAATGGACCGCCACAATAAGACAGTCCGATACCCCATACTCTCTGAGCACTCCCCACAGGACTTCCCGAGGGACACGGTCGAATGCCTTCTCCAAGTCCACAAAGCACTTGTAGACTGGTTGGGCAAACTCCCATGCACCCTCAAGAACCCTGCCGAGAGTATAGAGCTGGTCCACAGTTCCACGACCAGGTGAAGTTGTCAGGTTGTGTAAATGGGAAATAAAAAGAGAATACATCCATTTTCTACCGCTTATTCCCTTTTTGGGGTCGCGGGGGGCGCTGGCGCCTATCTCAGCTACAATCGGGCGGAAGGCGGGGTACACCCTGGACAAGTCGCCACCTCATCACAGGGCCAACACAGATAGACAGACAACATTCACACTCACATTCCCACACTAGGGCCAAGAATACAATGATTTGCAAATCCTTTTCAACTTCTATTCAACTGAATAGACTGCAAAGACAAGATATTTCATGTTCACACTGAGAAACCTCCTTTTGTTTTGCAAATAATAAATAACTTAGGATGTAATGGCAGCCAAACATGTCCAAAAATGCATTTTTACCAGTGTGTTACATGGCCTTTCCTTTTAACAACACTCAGTGCAGGTTTGGGAACTGAGGAGACACATTTTAGAAGTGGAATTATTTCCCATTCTTGCTTGATGTACAGCTTAATTTGTTCAACAGTCCGGAGTCTTTGTCGTCGTATTTTACGCTTCATATTGTAACACGTGGCTTAGCATTGTCTTGCTGAAATAAGCAGGGGCGTCCATGATAATGTTGCTTGGGCGGCACCATATGTTGCTCCAAAACCAATCAATGGAACATAGGTTGAAAAGGATTTGTAAATCATTGTATTTTTGTTTTTATTCATGATTTACACACCGCGCCAACTTCACTGGTTTTGGGGTTTGTAATTTAGCTGATGTGATGAAGTTGCATACCACTGCAGTCAACCACCAGTATAAGAAATCCAACTATTAAATTAGTACATTATTGTTTATCTTTACTTTTTTCATTATTAAGTTATTAGATCAATTGTGTTAGTACTGATACATGCCCCTAAAGCTGACCAACATGCCGGATTGTAGTCAGCTGGAGGCGTGTCTTAATGAAATTAAACAATGGATGTCCGCTAACTTTTTGCAACTCAACGCCAAAAAAACGGAAATGCTGATTATCGGTCCTGCTAGACACCGAACTCTATTTAATAATACAACTCTAACATTTGACAACCAAACAATTAAACAAGGCGACACGGTAAAGAATCTGGGTATTATCTTCGACCCAACTCTCTCCTTTGAGGCACACATTAAAAGCGTTACTAAAACGGCCTTCTTTCATCTCCGTAATATCGCTAAAATTCGCTCCATTCTGTCCACTAAAGACGCTGAGATCATTATCCATGCGTTTGTTACGTCTCGCCTCGACTACTGTAACGTATTATTTTCGGGTCTCCCCATGTCTAGCATTAAAAGATTACAGTTGGTACAAAATGCGGCTGCTAGACTTTTGACAAGAACAAGAAAGTTTGATCACATTACGCCTGTACTGTATATACCTTTATATACATATATACATACATATATACCTATACTGGCTCACCTGCACTGGCTTCCTGTGCACTTAAGATGTGACTTTAAGGTTTTACTACTTACGTATAAAATACTACACGGTCTAGCTCCATCTTATCTTGCCGATTGTATTGTACCATATGTCCCGGCAAGAAATCTGCGTTCAAAGGACCCCGGCTTATTAGTGATCCCCAAAGCCCAAAAAAAGTCTGCGGGCTATAGAGCGTTTTCATTTCGGGCTCCAGTACTCTGGAATGCCCTCCCGGTAACAGTTCGAGATGCTACCTCAGTAGAAGCATTTAAGTCTCACCTTAAAACTCATTTGTATACTCTAGCCTTTAAATAGACTCCCTTTTTAGACCAGTTGATCTGCCGTTTCTTTTCTTTTTCTTCTATGTCCCACTCTCCTTTGTGGAGGGAGTCCGGTCCGATCCGGTGGTCATGTACTGCTCGCCTGTGTATCGGCTGGGGACATCTCTGCGCTGCTGATCAGCCTCCGCTTGGGATGGTTTCCTACTGGCTCCGCTGTGAACGGGACTCTCGCTGCTGTGTTGGATCCGCTTTGGACTGGACTCTCGCGACTGTGTTGGATCCATTGTGGATTGAACTTTCACAGTATCCTGTTAGACCCGCTCGACATCCATTGCTTTCCTCCTCTCCAAGGTTCTCATAGTCATTATTGTCACCGACGTCCCACTGGGTGTGAGTTTTCCTTGCCCTTATGTGGGCCTACCGAGGATGTCGTGGTGGTTTGTGCAGCCCTTTGAGACACTAGTGATTTAGGGCTATATAAGTAAACAATAATTGATTGATTGATTGATACTTTCCTGCACACACATGCACTTAAGATATGAGTCAATACTTGTAGCTACACCACGTAAAACTACTCACATTGACCGGTATTTGTTTCTATATCTATCTACTGCACATAACGGGGAAATATTACTACTTCTGAACTACTGCTCAATACTACCCGTAAAGTAACCGGCAGATTGTCTGTGACAGTGTCAATCAAAACTTTGTAAAGGCTGAATTAGCCTTTAAATAGACTCCCTTTTTAGACCAGTTGATCTGCCGTTTCTCTTCTTTTTCTTCTATGTCCCACTCTCCTTTGTGGAGGGAGTCCGGTCCGATCCGGTGGCCATGTACTGCTCGCCTGTGTATCGGCTGGGGACATCTCTGCGCTGCTGATCAGCCTCCGCTTGGGATGGTTTCCTACTGGCTCCGCTGTGAACGGGACTCTCGCTGCTGTGTTGGATCCGCTTTGGACTGGACTCTCGCGACTGTGTTGGATCCATTATGGATTGATCTTTCACAGTATCATGTTCTCATATGTTCTCATAGTCATCAGTATCATCAGTATCATGTTCTCATAGTCATTATTGTCACCGACGTCCCACTGGGTGTGAGTTTTCCTTGCCCTTATGTGGGCCTACCGAGGATGTCGTAGTGGTTTGTGCAGCCCTTTGAGACACTAGTGATTTAGGGCTATATAAGTAAACATTGATTGATTGATTGAATTAGGTGTTGGATATGAATAGTTGGTGTACCTAATGTTTTGACCGTGTTCTTTGATAATGTGACCATTGCTCATCAGCAAGAAAAGTACAAACTAAAAGAGCGTAATCTCATTTTCTGCTTCCAACAACCACTTTCTCTCTCTTTCACACGAGTAAAATCCTCACGGGAACACCGCCTGGTAAACTTGTTGGTTGGTAAATCTGTGGTAAAGAAAAAAAAAAACGCCCTGTGAACTACATAATCCCTTCTAAGGGGATATGAAGAGGCTTTGCAGTAAACCTTTAGCAGCTGCCAGCCAGCCTGGGAGGAGGGACCGAGCTGGCCTTGTCAAGCAGGGATTCACATCGTGTGTAAGTTGCATCATGTTAGCAGCACACATGGAATATGACATTTATAATAAACAATTGCATTTGGGGTTTGCTTGAAAGCATTTATGGAGTATGTACTCTAGCTGTAGTTTTTTCCATCTACGTGCGTGTATTTCATACTTTAACACAGGGGTAGGGAACCTATGGCTCTAGAGCCAGATGTGGCTCTTTTGATGACTGCATCTGGCTCCCGGATAAATCTGAGCTGACATTGCTTAACACGATAAGTAATGAATAATTACGATGGTAATCACAGAGTTAAAAATAACGTTCAAATTATAAATCATGCATTTTAATCCAACCATCCGTTTTCGATCGCACCTGTTCAAGATGTGGCATTAATGGTAAGAAGTATACAATTTATTATTGGTTCAATTTAAAATAACAATGTTATTAAAAAGAATAAGAGACTTATTATACTCTAAAAATGTGGGTCTTGTCAAGACCTGGACTGTGGTGTGGTTTGTTTTCCCGTGGTGCAAAGCGATTGGAACGGACCTGGCGTGAAGGTAATGACATCTTTAATCTTAACTCAAAAATATTACGAAAACAAAGGGTATAAACAAAAGGCGCTTTTAGTGGAGGTTAAAAACTTGGCAATGAAAACTAAAACTCGCACAATGAACATAAAATAAAACTTACAAACTATGGCATGAAAAACTTACTTGGACCGAGAAAGAGCATGGATCCTCGGCATGGATAACATAGGTGTGTAGGAGGTGATGTTGCCAGGCTGACTGCCTGGCAACTGCAGGCTTAAATAGTGATGTGGTGATTGACAACAGGAACATGAGTTCAAGTGAATCATGTGTGTGAGTCGTGAAAACAGGTGAACTGATTGGTAGTCATGGAAACAAAAGCAAACCAGGGTGCGCAAAAACAGGAACTATCCATCCATCCATTTTCTACCGCTTATTCCCTTTCGGGGTCGCGGGGGGCGCTGGCGCCTATCTCAGCTACAATCGGGCGGAAGGCGGGGTACACCCTGGACAAGTCGCCACCTCATCGCAGGGCCAACACAGATAGACAGACAACATTCACACACTAGGGCCAATTTAGTGTTGCCAATCAACCTATCCCCAGGTGCATGTCTTTGGAGGTGGGAGGGGCCTATCCCCAGGTGCATGTCTTTGGAGGTGGGAGGGGCCTATCCCCAGGTGCATGTCTTTGGAGGTGGGAGGAAGCCGGAGTACCCGGAGGGAACCCACGCATTCACGGGGAGAACATGCAAACTCCACACAGAAAGATCCCGAGCCCGGATTTGAACCCAGGACTGCAGGAACTTCGTATTGTGAGGCAGACGCACTAACCCCTCTAATGGAGTCAAAAACAAAACAGAACATAACTAAACCGAACATGATCACAAAGAAATGACAGGTCTTACTTAAAAATGCACGCATTTAGTTGTATTCAGTGTTTAAAAAATATTATACGACTCTCACGGAAATACATTTAGAAATATTTGGCTTGCATGTTCTCCCCGTGAATGCGTGGGTTCCCTCCGGGTACTCCGGCTTCCTCCCACTTCCAAAAACATGCACCTGGGGATAAGTTGATTGGCAACACTAAATTGGCCCTAGTGTGTGAATGTTGTCTGTCTATCTGTGTTGGCCCTGCGATGAGGTGGCGACTTGTCCAGGGTGTACCCCGCCTTCCGCCCGATTGTAGCTGAGATAGGCGCCAGCGCCCCCCACGACCCCAAAAGGGAATAAGCGGTAGAAAATAGATGGATGGATGGCTTTCATGGCTCTCTCAACCAAAAAGGTTCCCGACCCCTGCCTTAACATGTCATTTCTGTTAATTGTTTGCTATTTAGTTGAAGGGGCTGTTTGCAACTTGCTCAAAGTTACATTTTTTAACCAAAAACCTAATGAGAAGAACACCACCAACAAGCTTATGTTTATAATAGTGTTTTGACACAAGATGTATTTTTTAAATGTCTGTATGTGAACTCACTATGTTCTCTGCTGGCTGTACATATCCTACTAAGTCACACCTGCACTGTTTCAATGTCCATTTCTCTGTTGATGACTGAAGTACTGATATCAACCAAACCCTCCTCATCCCACCCCCCGGATTGTAAATAATGTCAATAATTCAATGTATATACTATGATGATTAACTTGTGTGATGACTGTATTATGCTGATAGTATATATTTGTACCATTGATGAAGGTGGACCCCGACTTAAACAAGTTGAAAAACTTATTGGGGTGTTACCATTTAGTGGTCAATTGTACGGAATATGTACTGTACTGTGCAATCTACTAATAAAAGTATCAATCAATCAATCAGTATAGTTTGTATATGTAGTGGTGTCTTGTTTGATAGAAGAGTTCACATTTACATGACATTCAGCCAGCGATTGTTTTACTAATCTATTGATTAGTAAAATTAGTTAATTATAGTACTTGGTAAAAGGTTTATTTTTAAGGCCAAAAATAGATATTCACTTAGTATTACTTTCTTTAAAACATTTATTCAGTATTTTTTAACTTTAGAAAGATACATGATTGACAACGGTAATGATGCCAAAAAACATGAAAAAAGATGGGAAATCCTTAAAGGCTTATTATGAAAATGTAATAATGTACAACTTTAACATTTGACAACCAAATAATAAAACAAGGTGACTCTGTAAAAAATCTGGGTATTATCTTCGACCCAACTCTCTCCTTTGAGTCACACATTAAAAGCGTTACTAAAACGGCCTTCTTTCATCTCCGTAATATCGCTAAAATTTGCTCCATTTTGTCCACTAAAGACGCCGAGATCATTATCCATGCGTTTGTTACGTCTCGTCTCGATTACTGTAACGTATTATTTTCGGGTCTCCCCATGTCTAGCATTAAAAGATTACAGTTGGTACAAAATGCGGCTGCTAGACTTTTGACAAGAACAAGAAAGTTTGATCATATTACGCCTGTACTGTATATACCTTTATATACATATATACATACATATATACCTATACTGTATATACCTTTATATACGTATATACATACATATATACCTATACTGTATATACCTTTATATACATATATACATACATATATACCTATACTGTATATACCTTTATATACATATATACATACATATATACCTGTACTGGCTCACCTGCACTGGCTTCCTGTGCACTTAAGATGTGACTTTAAGGTTTTACTACTTACGTATAAAATACTACACGGTCTAGCTCCAGCCTATCTTGCCGATTGTATTGTACCATATGTCCCGGCAAGAAATCTGCGTTCAAAAGACTCCGGCTTATTAGTGATTCCTAGAGCTCAAAAAAAGTCTGCGGGCTATAGAGCGTTTTCCGTTCGGGCTCCAGTACTCTGGAATGCCCTCCTGGTAACAGTTCGAGATGCTACCTCAGTAGAAGCATTTAAGTCTCATCTTAAAACTCATCTGTATACTCTAGCCTTTAAATAGACCTCCTTTTTAGACCAGTTGATCTGCCGCTTCTTTTCTTTCTCCTATGTCCCCCCCTCCCTTGTGGAGGGGGTCCGGTCCGATGACCATGGATGAAGTACTGACTGTCCAGAGTCGAGACCCAGGATGGACCGCTCGTCGGGACCCAGGATGGACCGCTCGCCTGTATCGGTTGGGGACATCTCTACGCTGCTGATCCGCTTGAGATGGTTTCCTGTGGACGGGACTCTCACTGCTTTCTTGGAGCCACTATGGATTGAACTTTCACAGTATCATGTTAGACCCGCTCCACATCCATTGCTTTCGGTCCCCTAGAGGGGGGGGGTTGCCCACATCTGAGGTCCTCTCCAAGGTTTCTCATAGTCAGCATTGTCACTGGAGTCCCACTGGATGTGAATTCTCCCTGCCCACTGGGTGTGAGTTTTCCTTGCCCTTTTGTGGGTTCTTCCGAGGATGTTGTAGTCGTAATGATTTGTGCAGTCCTTTGAGACATTTGTGATTTGGGGCTATATAAATAAACATTGATTGATTGATTGATTGATTGATGTTTATAGATATGCAACAACAGCAACATATATGCTATCCGTTGTTGTGTTCCCTTTTTTTGAGTGTACAAAATGAAGGTGTGTGTTGAATCTGACTTGGACATAATATGGACTATACACAAATGCTTTTTATGAAAATGTAATTTTGTTTATAACTTATATGCAATCTGTTGTTTCCCTAATTTTTGTTGTTGCACATGGATGAGGGTGTGTGTTGCTGAGGCCCACTTTGACATTGTCTGGACTGGACCTGGTTTTAAAAACCTTTTAGACAAGTCTAATTCCATTAACAACCTGGTCTGATGAAGATAAGGTTATTTTTTTTAATTTTTTTTTAATAAAATAAAATGAGATTTAAAAAAAAGGAAAACAATCTTTAGATTTTACAGGAAAAAATGGCAATTCAGTCATTAGAAAGTTACTGTGAAATATAAAGTGTTTTTACAACATATTACAGTAAATGGAAAACGATTACACATTTTTAATTCTGCCAACTGAGCAGCCAGATTTTTTACCATTATTTTTTGTTTTCCATCTGCAGTAATACACCTTAAAAACAACAACAAAAACTGGCAGCTCAAACAACAGACTTTGATTGTAAAAAAAACATTTCCAGTAATATGCTGTAAAGGCCACTGTAAATTTGACCGTAAAATCCATTTTCATTTTTAAAGTTTACAATTCATTGGACTATTTGCTTTGTAATCAGAAGTCAAGCAGATATTTAAGTATTTATTTTGACAAAAAATGTGTTCCAATATTGGATTGTATTTAAGTTTAAAATCTATGCAATTTCATGCAGTGCGTACATTTTTTTTCTGTCAGAATGTAAAAAAAATAAGGTTGTTTATTGACACATATTATTTTCAGGTGTTTGTAGGCCATATGAAATGAAGTGGCGGGCCAGATCTGTCTCCCGGGCCTTGAGTTTGACATCAGTGCTTGTACATAACCAAATGTGGAAAAAAGTGAAGCGTGGTGCACTGTGACTATCTATAGTCTGTCTGGAAGCTGCACACTGTCTACTCTGTTAGTCCAATGTTCCTTTCTGTCTCCTGACAAGTTACAACTAAATGTTTGGTGAAATGTGAGGGGTGTACCCACTTTTGGGACATACTATCGATGAAGTTAAAGCATTGGGAAAGAGGTTAACATTTAGTATTTCTGTGTAAATGTACTGTATCAAAGTATCAATTAATCAATCAATGTTTACTTATATAGCCCTAAATCACTAGTGTCTCAAAGGGCTGCACAAACCACTACGACATCCTCGGTAGGCCCACATAAGGGCAAGGAAAACTCACACCCAGTGGGACGTCGGTGACAATGATGACTATGAGAACCTTGGAGAGGAGGAAAGCAATGGATGTCGAGCGGGTCTAACATGATACTGTGAAAGTTCAATCCACAATGGATCCAACACAGCAGCGAGAGTCCCGTTCACAGCGGAGCCAGCAGGAAACCATCCCAAGCGGAGGCGGATCAGCAGCGCAGAGATGTCCCCAGCCGATACACAGGCAAGCAGTACATGGCCACCGGATCGGACCGGACCCCCTCCACAGGGGAGAGTGGGACATAGTCAATCAATCAATCAATCAATGTTTACTTATATAGCCCTAAATCACTAGTGTCTCAAAGGGCTGCACAAACCACTACGACATCCTCGGTAGGCCCACATAAGGGCAAGGAAATCTCACACCCAGTGGGACGTCGGTGACAATGATGACTAAGAACCTTGGAGAGGAGGAAAGCAATGGATGTCGAGCGGGTCTAACATGATACTGTGAAAGTTCAATCCATAATGGATCCAACACAGTCGCGAGAGTCCAGTCCAAAGCGGATCCAACACAGCAGCGAGAGTCCCGTTCACAGCGGAGCCAGCAGGAAACCATCCCAAGCGGAGGCGGATCAGCAGCGCAGAGATGTCCCCAGCCGATACACAGGCGAGCAGTACATGGCCACCGGATCGGACCGGACTCCCTCCACAGGGGAGAGTGGGACATAGTCAATCAATCAATCAATCAATGTTTACTTATATAGCCCTAAATCACTAGTGTCTCAAAGGGCTGCACAAACCACTACGACATCCTCGGTAGGCCCACATAAGGGCAAGGAAAACTCACACCCAGTGGGACATCAGGGACAATGATGACTATGAGAACCTTGGAGAGGAGGAAAGCAATGGATGTCGAGCGGGTCTAACATGATACTGTGAAAGTTCAATCCATAATGGATCCAACACAGTCGCGAGAGTCCAGTCCAAAGCGGATCCAACACAGCAGCGAGAGTCCCGTTCACAGCGGAGCCAGCAGGAAACCATCCCAAGAGGAGGCTGATCAGCAGCGCAGAGATGTCCCCAGCCGATACACAGGCGAGCAGTACATGGCCACCGGATCGGACCGGACCCCCTCCACAAAGGAGAGTGGGACATAGAAGAAAAAGAAAAGAAACGGCAGATCAACTGGTCTAAAAAGGGAGTCTATTTAAAGGCTAGAGCATACAAATGAGTTTTAAGGTGAGACTTAAATGCTTCTACTGAGGTAGCATCTCGAACTGTTACCGGGAGGGCATTCCAGAGTACTGGAGCCCGAAATGAAAAAGCTCTACAGCCCGCAGACTTTTTTTGGGCTTTGGGGATCACTAATAAGCCGGAGTCCTTTGCAGGCAGATTTCTTGCCGGGACATATGGTACAATACAATCGGCAAGATAGGATGGAGCTAGACCGTGTACAAACAAGTAGTACAAACAAGTGCTGTGATAGGAAGTTTGGTTCTTACCTTTGGTTGTTTGATGTTTCCTTATTTCCATCTTGGACTTCTGTAACACAACATCAATGTTTCAGGAGCACATTCTTTTGTCCTCTTACAGTGTGGTATGAGCAAATTAAAGAAGTACATCTCACCATCCAGAGCAACATACCCCAACTGATTTACCTCCTTGTCCAGTCAGTGTGTTTGATCATAGATAATGAGCTTATGGACATCTGAGAAGTCTGGAGCTGCTACAGGAAGCTGTGGGTTGACTCACCTGAGCAGGACGTGGAACAAGGAGCATCTCACATCAACCAACATCAGCACGTTAACATTCTTCATCCACAAAAGCAAAGGTTTTGTGCAGGTCTTGATGCCCACAAGGCCTCTGTTGTTAATGAAGGATCAACACATTTATCCAGCAAATACACGAGTCACATGGCAGTGGAATTTGTTGCAGGGTGCCAGCTCGCACAGTCCAGGAAGAGTTAACATTTACTAGGATTCTACATACTGTATTTTCTGGACCATAGGGCGCACAATTACTAGGATTCTACATACTGTATTTTCTGGACCATAGGGCGCACAATTACTAGGATTCTACATACTGTATTTTCTGGACCATAGGGCGCACAATTACTAGGATTCTACATACTGTATTTTCTGGACCATAGGGCACACAATTACTAGGATTCTACATACTGTATTTTCTGGACCATAGGGCGCACAATTACTAGGATTCTACATACTGTATTTTCTGGACCATGGGGCGCACAATTACTAGGATTCTACATACTGTATTTTCTGGACCATAGGGCGCACAATTACTAGGATTCTACATACTGTATTTTCTGGACCATAGGGCGCACAATTACTAGGATTCTACATACTGTATTTTCTGGACCATAGGGCGCACAATTACTAGGATTCTACATACTGTATTTTCTGGACCATAGGGCACACAATTACTAGGATTCTACATACTGTATTTTCTGGACCATAGGGCACACAATTACTAGGATTCTACATACTGTATTTTCTGGACCATAGGGCGCACAATTACTAGGATTCTACATACTGTATTTTCTGGACCATAGGGCACACAATTACTAGGATTCTACATACTGTATTTTCTGGACCATAGGGCGCACAATTACTAGGATTCTACATACTGTATTTTCTGGACAATAGGGCGCACAATTACTAGGATTCTACATACTGTATTTTCTGGACCATAGGGCACACAATTACTAGGATTCTACATACTGTATTTTCTGGACCATAGGGCGCACAATTACTAGGATTCTACATACTGTATTTTCTGGACCATAGGGCGCACAATTACTAGGATTCTACATACTGTATTTTCTGGACCATAGGGCGCACAATTACTAGGATTCTACATACTGTATTTTCTGGACCATAGGGCGCACAATTACTAGGATTCTACATACTGTATTTTCTGGACCATAGGGCGCACAATTACTAGGATTCTACATACTGTATTTTCTGGACCATAGGGCGCACAATTACTAGGATTCTACATACTGTATTTTCTGGACCATAGGGCACACAATTACTAGGATTCTACATACTGTATTTTCTGGACCATAGGGCGCACAATTACTAGGATTCTACATACTGTATTTTCTGGACCATGGGGCGCACAATTACTAGGATTCTACATACTGTATTTTCTGGACCATAGGGCGCACAATTACTAGGATTCTACATACTGTATTTTCTGGACCATAGGGCACACAATTACTAGAAATCTACATACTGTATTTTCTGGACCATAGGGCGCACAATTACTAGGATTCTACATACTGTATTTTCTGGACCATAGGGCGCACAATTACTAGGATTCTACATACTGTATTTTCTGGACCATAGGGCGCACAATTACTAGGATTCTACATACTGTATTTTCTGGACCATAGGGCGCACAATTACTAGAAATCTACATACTGTATTTTCTGGACCATAGGGCGCACAATTACTAGGATTCTACATACTGTATTTTCTGGACCATAGGGCGCACAATTACTAGGATTCTACATACTGTATTTTCTGGACCATAGGGCGCACAATTACTAGGATTCTACATACTGTATTTTCTGGACCATAGGGCGCACAATTACTAGGATTCTACATACTGTATTTTCTGGACCATAGGGCACACAATTACTAGGATTCTACATACTGTATTTTCTGGACCATAGGGCGCACAATTACTAGGATTCTACATACTGTATTTTCTGGACCATGGGGCGCACAATTACTAGGATTCTACATACTGTATTTTCTGGACCATAGGGCGCACAATTACTAGGATTCTACATACTGTATTTTCTGGACCATAGGGCACACAATTACTAGAAATCTACATACTGTATTTTCTGGACCATAGGGCGCACAATTACTAGGATTCTACATACTGTATTTTCTGGACCATAGGGCGCACAATTACTAGGATTCTACATACTGTATTTTCTGGACCATAGGGCGCACAATTACTAGGATTCTACATACTGTATTTTCTGGACCATAGGGCGCACAATTACTAGAAATCTACATACTGTATTTTCTGGACCATAGGGCGCACAATTACTAGGATTCTACATACTGTATTTTCTGGACCATAGGGCGCACAATTACTAGGATTCTACATACTGTATTTTCTGGACCATAGGGCGCACAATTACTAGGATTCTACATACTGTATTTTCTGGACCATAGGGCACACAATTACTAGGATTCTACATACTGTATTTTCTGGACCATAGGGCACACAATTACTAGGATTCTACATACTGTATTTTCTGGACCATAGGGCGCACAATTACTAGGATTCTACATACTGTATTTTCTGGACCATAGGGCACACAATTACTAGGATTCTACATACTGTATTTTCTGGACCATAGGGCGCACAATTACTAGGATTCTACATACTGTATTTTCTGGACAATAGGGCGCACAATTACTAGGATTCTACATACTGTATTTTCTGGACCATAGGGCACACAATTACTAGGATTCTACATACTGTATTTTCTGGACCATAGGGCGCACAATTACTAGGATTCTACATACTGTATTTTCTGGACCATAGGGCGCACAATTACTAGGATTCTACATACTGTATTTTCTGGACCATAGGGCGCACAATTACTAGGATTCTACATACTGTATTTTCTGGACCATAGGGCGCACAATTACTAGGATTCTACATACTGTATTTTCTGGACCATAGGGCGCACAATTACTAGGATTCTACATACTGTATTTTCTGGACCATAGGGCGCACAATTACTAGGATTCTACATACTGTATTTTCTGGACCATAGGGCACACAATTACTAGGATTCTACATACTGTATTTTCTGGACCATAGGGCGCACAATTACTAGGATTCTACATACTGTATTTTCTGGACCATAGGGGCGCACAATTACTAGGATTCTACATACTGTATTTTCTGGACCATAGGGCGCACAATTACTAGGATTCTACATACTGTATTTTCTGGACCATAGGGCACACAATTACTAGAAATCTACATACTGTATTTTCTGGACCATAGGGCGCACAATTACTAGGATTCTACATACTGTATTTTCTGGACCATAGGGCGCACAATTACTAGGATTCTACATACTGTATTTTCTGGACCATAGGGCGCACAATTACTAGGATTCTACATACTGTATTTTCTGGACCATAGGGCGCACAATTACTAGAATCTACATACTGTATTTTCTGGACCATAGGGCGCACAATTACTAGGATTCTACATACTGTATTTTCTGGACCATAGGGCGCACAATTACTAGGATTCTACATACTGTATTTTCTGGACCATAGGGCGCACAATTACTAGGATTCTACATACTGTATTTTCTGGACCATAGGGCACACAATTACTAGGATTCTACATACTGTATTTTCTGGACCATAGGGCACACAATTACTAGGATTCTACATACTGTATTTTCTGGACCATAGGGCGCACAATTACTAGAATTCTACATACTGTATTTTCTGGACCATAGGGCGACACAATTACTAGGATTCTACATACTGTATTTTCTGGACCATAGGGCACACAATTACTAGGATTCTACATACTGAATTTTCTGGACCATAGGGCGCACAATTACTAGGATTCTACATACTGTATTTTCTGGACCATAGGGCGCACAATTACTAGGATTCTACATACTGTATTTTCTGGACCATAGGGCGCACAATTACTAGGAATCTACATACTGTATTTTCTGGACCATAGGGCGCACAATTACTAGGATTCTACATACTGTATTTTCTGGACCATAGGGCGCACAATTACTAGGATTCTACATACTGTATTTTCTGGACCATAGGGCACACAATTACTAGGATTCTACATACTGTATTTTCTGGACCATAGGGCGCACAATTACTAGGATTCTACATACTGTATTTTCTGGACCATCAGGGCACACAATTACTAGGATTCTACATACTGTATTTTCTGGACCATAGGGCACACAATTACTAGAAATCTACATTCTGTATTTTCTGGACCATAGGGCACACAATTACTAGGATTCTACATACTGTATTTTCTGGACCATAGGGCGCACAATTACTAGGATCTACATACTGTATTTTCTGGACCATAGGGGCACACAATTACTAGGATTCTACATACTGTATTTTCTAGACCATAGGGCGCACAATTACTAGGATTCTACATACTGTATT